>NC_041390.1:467843754-467847484 GCF_002162155.2 Triticum dicoccoides
GGAGATGGAGTTCTTTGTGACATGTTTAAAACTCTGTGGGGTTTTTTTCCAAAAAAACAAATACACTGCCCTATGGACAACTTTTCCCAGACGGAGGGAGTACTAGTTAAATCTGAGCTATGGGTGTGAAGCACTGATATGCCAGTACATTTGATTGTGACCTGTTCTAATTTTGTACCTGAACTTTTTTTAGAAAGGGTTGTACGTCAACTTAATGTGCTAGCAGAACTTATTGTGGTGTCTGTCTGTTTTCTTTACACAACATTCAAGATATTTCCCCGTCATTCATAAAGACGATGAACCGTTATGTACGACTTTGTTGGTTTCAACATAGCCCTTCCCGTAGCGATCCACTGCTTCCATCCTGATTGTGCCGCCTGCGTGAAATTTTTGTATGCAAGTTCAGTGTGCTACGATGTTCTATATGATTGTGTCAACTATATAAGTTTTTACTGAGCATCAGCAATCATATGGCTGAAAGATGTATTTACGAGCATCGACCGATGGGTCTCTCTCTCTATCTCTCTCTCTCTCTCACACACACACATGCGCACACATGCGCAGACGCACAAGTGGGACCCGTTGAATTATTTATTTGCTCGTGACAGCTTTTAATTAGGTTCCAGTGTAATCTAACTTTTTTCTTAAGTTATGAATTGAGCTCAGTGACTTTAAAAATTTGTACAGAAGCCTTGTTTGGGCCTTTCCGGCGTCGCCTAATGTGGGCTGAGTAACCATGTTAGGTTGTACTGTACTACACAGGCCTTCTTTTTCAACATCAACAATGCAACTGGGCCGACAGTTGTACACAATATCCGGGTCAACTTGTTATTCTCCGCCCCGCTGGGCTGAAACTTTCCTATGAGGTATGCATTAGGCTTAACAATAAAATGGACTTTAAGAAATAATAAATGGGATGTAATTATAATAACTCGACAGTTACTATGCACCAAACACGTAATTAGTTTGAAAAATATATTATTTTTGGAATTTGAAAATTTTAATTTCATTACTTGTTGCGCGTGCAATATTTCGTTGGATTTTAACATAATAAAACTTTATTTTGAAATTATATTTGACCTGACTAGAAATTTCGGATAAAAATATTTCGGATCCCATCAAAATGTGGGAATTTCTTTTAATTTTGTTTTGAGCGGTTGTTTGAAATTATTAATCGTTGTCCTAGCTAGAAGTTGGGCTGTACTTTTAACAAACTGTAAATGGGCTGTAGTAAATTCCATTAGAATTAAAAAAATGGGTTGTACATTCTTACAAATCGCAAATGGGCTATATGTTCTCTGCCAAATCCGAGTTGTGGGCCTACTAAGTTGACGGGGACGAAGGGCTTTGTCAACTTAGTCAATATGCACAATTCTAGCTCGACTGACCGTACGATGTCCATCCAACGGCCGTAGTGCTTCTTCAACCTCTGGTCTTCTTGCTCCAGTTGTCCAAAGCAGCACCGGTCGTGCCGCCTGCTACTGCCTCCCGTGGCCGGTTGTGCTGCCGCGGAGGCCTCACCGCCCCCATACTACTCCCACCGCTGGCCAGGCCATCTCTCCACTCCACTCACCCACACCCCCTGTTATTCTGCGGCGACGGCAGCACAGCCGAACCAGTGAACCCTCGTACTCCTCTCCGCGTGGGCATCCACTGCCGCGTCTTCCCCGGCTCCGCGTCATCCCCTTCATAGACCTCGCCGTTGTACACCGCCGTGGTGCTCTCGCCGCGGCATGGTCAATGTGGTCAACGACCGAATTCCATCGGAAGAATACTCTACATGGAGAGGCTGACAGCTGGGTCCATGGCAGCTGCAAGGAAGTGCCTCCTTATTACGCGGAAAATAATTATTCCTCCACCTGACAGCAGGGACCCACCGGACGCCCACCAGTATTTCGTGAAAAAAATGTTTGCCCCTGACTGCTGGGACCCACCTGAGGACCACTGTATTTCGCGAAAAAAACCTTTCCCATGTTGTCAGCTCGGACCCACCGGAAGTGCCTCCTTATTACGCACAAAAAAATGAATACCTCCTTCTAGCTGGGACCCACCTTGGTGGGAGACTGACTTGTGGGCCTACTAAGTTGACGGGGACGGAGGGCTTTGTCAACTTAGTCAATATAAACAATTCTAGCTCCAGTGACTGTACGATGTCCATCCAACGGCCGTAGTGCTTCTTCAACCTCGGGTCTTCTTTCTCCAGCCGCCCAAAGCAGCGCCGGTCGTGCCGCATGCTCCTGCCTCCCGTGGCCGGCTGTGCTGCCTCGGAGGCCTCACCGTCCCCTAGTATTCCCACCGCTGGCCAGGCCCAGCGGCGACGGCAGCCTCACACCACAGTCGAACTAGTGAACCCTCGTACTCCTCTCCGCACGGGCTTCCACTGCCGCGTCTTCCCCGGCTCCCCGTCGTCCCCTTCCTAGGCCTCGCCGTTGTCCACTGCCCTGCTGCTCTCGGCGCGGCATGGTGAACGTGGTCAAGGAACGACTTCCATCAGACATGGACTATACGTGGAGAGGCTGACAGCTGGGTCCACGACCATAGCAAGGAAGTGCCTCCTTATTACGCAGAAAATAATGATTCCTCCACCTGACAGGTGGGACCCACCGGACGGGCCACTGTATTTCGTGAAAAAAACGTTCAACCCTGATTGTTGGGACCCACCAGCTACATCTTCGCACGCAAGGAAGTGCGTCCGAGCAACAAAAAAATGATTCGCCCCCCTGACTGCTGGGACCCACCAGCTACATCTTCGCAGGCAAGTGCCTGACAGTCGGGACCCACCTGGTCGAAGCGTACATAGCGTTGTCATTCTGGTCGCGAACATGTATGTACATATATACTGGTGGATGTAGAGGCACGCACGTGTCGTAGTAGAGGCGCGTACATGTCGTAGTAGAGGCGCGCACGTAGCACGTACACGTACGTACAGTGGACAGGGTGCAAGAGAGAAAATACGGCCACGTATGTGTACATACGGGCGGGGTCTCGAACGCCTACTCGCGCATACGTACGGCCAAGGCTCGTGTACATGGCTGGGTCGGAATGGAGAAACAGCATCGTCGTCGTGTTCATGGGGAGGCAACGGAATGCGTCGTGTTCATGGGGAGGCAACAGAATGTGTCATGTTCATCGGGAGGCAACGGAACGCGTGAGAGCCAACCAGTTGGGTCGGAACGGAATGCGTGGTCGTGTTCATCGGGAGGGCTTGGACGGAACAGGCGATGGAAACGAGGCCTGGCGTACCGCACAATGGAGGAAACGGACCTCCTACGTTCGGAACGGGGTCCTGTTGATCGGGAGGGGTCTGGCGTACCACAAAACGGAGGAAATGGACCTCCTACGGTCGAAACGGGGGTCCTGTTGATCGGGGGGGTGTGGCGTACCGCAAAACGGATAAAACGGACTTGTGTTGGAGCGCTACAGTCGAGACGGGGGTCCTGTTCATCGGTAGGGGTGTGGCGTACCGCAAAACGGGACTCCACGGGATACTGTTCATCTCCACCGTCAACCTCCTCCAGCCTCCACGGGCTCCTGTTCATCCAGCCTCCACCGCGCGCTACTCCACCGGCTACTGTTCAACCACCCCTCCACCTTCTACTATTCATCCAGCCCTCCACACTACGGGGTCCTGTTCAACCACCCCTCCATGGGCACCCCTCCATCGTCTACTGTTCATCCAGCCCTCCACCACACCACGGGGTCCTATTCATCCAGAGGCAACGCCACCGCT
>NC_041390.1:467847659-467861653 GCF_002162155.2 Triticum dicoccoides
ATCGACCGGCTTCAGTTAGCAGCAATAGCGAAGGAATCGCTCGATCGGGTTCAGTTAACAGCCATCGATCGATTGCTCGGGTTCAGTAACACGTAGCCTGCAGTGCAATCACTCGGGTTCAGTTAGAGCCCAACACCTCACTCGGGTTCAGTTAGAGCCAACGCCTCGCACACATGCGCGTACGTGTATGAGAGAAACGCGCATCGCTCGGCCCCCGACCTCCCACCGTAACCGGGAACTCCCCGAAATTTTCTTCCCCCTTGGTTTTTTCCGTCATGGACGGCCCAAAGAATGTCATGCAGCTGCGTCTCCGGCCCGCCCAGGACGAAAAGCCCATTTTCTGTCATGATTTTTTGTCATAGAAGTAGGAGCCCACCACATCTATGATGATACTAGGTTTTGTCACAATTATCGTCATAGAAGTGTCATATGTATGACAGAAAAAAATTCCGTTCGGCCCAAAATGTCATGGATGTGTCTTTTTTTGTAGTGGTAGTTGCGGATGCTTGCAAGAGGGGTTAATCATAAGTCGGATGCTTGTCCAAGGAAGGGCAGTACCCAAGCACTGGTCCACCCACATATCAAATTATCAAAGTACTGAACGCGAATCATACGAACGTGATGAAAACTAGCTTGACGATAATTCCCATGTGTCCTCGGGAGCGTTTTCCTTTATATAAGAGTTTGTCCGGGCTTGTCCTTTGCTACAAAAAGGATTGGGCCATCTTGCTGCACCTTATTTACTTTTATTACTTGTTACCCGTTACAAATTACCTTATCACAAAACTATCTGTTACCGATAATTTCAGTGCTTGCAGAGAATACCTTACTAAAAACTGCTTATCATTTCCTTCTGCTCCTCGTTGGGTTCGACACTCTTACTTATCGAAAGGACTACGATAGATCCACTGTACTTGTGGGTCATCAACACCTTCTTGCTCAAAGTCCTGCTCCTTCTCCATGTGTTCTTCTGTGGCGCATCTCCATGGTCATCATCGTCTGGAAGTTCAATAACATTTGGTGGCGCTACAAAACACTCGACCGTAAGAATTCAGTCGACCGACAGGATAACTGGCAAAGTAAGATCATGGTTGTGGAGCTATACTTGCCTGAGAAGCGGCCACATCTGCAGTTTCCTCGTCATCATGCTCCTTGTCAATATCCATGGATGTCCCAGAAGTAGCAGCACTGAAAGTTCCAAAACTCACTTGGTCAAACAAGTAGATGAGTCAACAATAACATAGAAGACAAAGAGAAGAAACAAATACTTACGCAGAAGCAACGGGAACATCCACCTTGATCTTGGGCAGGGCCTTCCGAGGCTTTATTGTGACAACCTTGGGCTGCTTAGCGGCCTTCTTCGATGGTTCTGGAGTCAAAGTCCGAGTGCGCTTTGGCACTTGCGTGCTTGATGGAGCTGCCTTGCCACGCCCACCTGTAGGGTCTTGGGATTGTTTGGATATATGTTCTGAGCGGGGCGGCGAGTCGACCTCCTCGCTGCTGCCCGAGTCATCACTATCATCTTCATTGTCATCTCCGGATTGCAAGTCGGCGCTTTTGTCTGTGCTGTCCTCTCACTCCTGGAGTTGTTCCCCGTCTGGCATCGAGTACATCTTGGTGTAAATAGGCGCAAGTCAACAAGAGTTAATGAAATTCACGAGCAATTGCAGATCGAAAGAAGAAAGCACCCGGTATTTTGAGCCTGACCTCTTCCGGCTCGTGGTTGGTGTTGAATGGCCGAACTCTCCTGGACCCCCTGGGGTTATCCTTATTTCTGGTGATGCTTCGCAGCCACTGAGCCACCATCTCCTCGGTGACTTCCTCTGTGTGGACCCGAGCGGTGTCTCCAGGGCCTGAGTACATCCACATCAGGTGGTCTCTGGCTTGGAGAGGCTGGATGCGTTGACTGAGGAACACTTCCAACAGATCCATGCCAGTCACACCCTCCTGGACTAAGTTGACAACCTGGTCGACTAAAAGAGACACCTCGCCTTTCTCCTCTGGGGTCACAGTCAATGAAGAAGGTTGGCGAAGTCGCTCCATAATGAAAGGGGGGAGACCGGTCGACTGACCAGGAGTCAGGACGTCTTTGCAGTAGAACCAGGTCGACTACCATCCCCGAACTGACTCGGGAAGGGCTATGGAAGGAAAAGTGCTCCTACCCCTAGTTTGAATTCCTAAACCCCCACACATCTAAATCACATGCGTCTTCTCATCAATCGGATGTGCCTTCTTCACCGACTGAGAGCGGCAAGTGAATATGTGTTTGAACAGACCCCACTGTGGTTGACAGCCCAAGAAATTTTCATGCAACGAGATGAAAGCATCAAGATACGTGATTGTGTTTGGGGGGAAATGATGAATCTGAGCACCGAAAAAGTTCACGAAACCCCTAAAGAATGGATGCGGAGGAAGAGAAAGACCTCGGTCGACATGAGTACTGAGGAGGACACTCTCACCCTCGCGCGGCTGGGGCTCAGATTCCCCCTCCGACAACCTCCAAGATTTGTTAGCAATCATACCATCCTCAACGAGCCTCTCTAGATCTTCCCAATCGATGGTGGAGCGGATCCAGTCTCCCTAGATCCAACTAGGCGGCAGACCGGACCGCGACGACGTCCCCTGAGCCGTCTTCTTGCCTTTCTCTGTCGCCGTCGCCTTCTTCGCGCGCTCCAAGGCCGCTGTCTTGTCTGTCGGTGTTCTGGGAACAGGGGTCCCCGGACTTGCCTGCCTGCGGCGTGGCTCGAGGAGGGGCCCAGCACGGCCCATCTTCATCAACACAGCCCAAGACCCTCACGAGGGGCCAAGCCTCGCGGGGCGGACGACACGGAGCTTCCTCAGGCACGGCCTCATCAGGCTGGCTCGCGAGGAGGCAAAGAGATCAAGGCGGGGTACCTCACGAGGTGCCCGTGACGCAAGCCATGACGACCAAAGGCGCCAGGCGGGCGCCAGCCACGCAGTGTACTCCTTTCCTCTTTGGTGCAAAGGGAGCAAGCGCAGGCGAGAGCATCAAGCAAAGGCACCCATTTTGGTGCAACGAGACCAAGACCAGTCCAACGGCAGGGAGGAAGTCATTGTGGAGCCCAAGCCAGCGTCACCACCAGAGCCTTTGGCAGGCGAGGACCAACTTTAGTCAGGATAAGTGTACCAGATGTTCCCCTTCAAAATGGCCAATTGTTGGCGCCCTTCCCGCTCAATATTTGGGAAGAGGCCCAGGGCCTTTGCCTATAAATAGGACTAGCCACCCATAGGGTAGAGGAGAGATGGGAGATCGGATCGAAATCAGAGAGAGAATCGAGAAGAGAGAGAGAAAGAAGGGTGACTGAACTCCTCCTAGCAGTTCATCCCCTCAGCAAAGAACAGACCCTCGCGAGGCTGTTCTTCCTTGTATTGCTCATCATCATCAGCCCAAGAGGCAATTCACCACACCACACACTGGAGTAGGGTATTACACCACTACGGTGGCCCGAACTAGTATAAACCCTGTGTCTCTTGTGTTGTTCTTTCCATAGCTTAGATCTTAGCGAGGCGGAGGGGTGCATGTAGGTAGAAGGCGAAATCTCCATGCGCACCCCAGTGTTCGAACCTCAAGGGTCTGTCGGAACCCAAAATCCGACATTTGGCGCACTAGGTAGGGGTGCGTCGGAATTCGTCTTCCACCACCCCGTTCTCCTCCGACCATCGCGTCCATGTCTGACGCTCGTCGGGCCCGCGCCGAACACCGGGCCGCTCTCGCTTCCCGCGTCGCCCAGACGGCTCCTGTCGGCGGGCGTCCTCGCCGTTCCCCATCACCTGCCATCAACGCCGCCACCAGCCCGGCGGGGGACGAGCAGCAAGCATCGTCTCAGCATCCGTCCGTGCGGCAAGACGGCCGCACCGCTACTCCCTCGCTCATCCCAGCTGGTTCTCCGTCCCGCGCGCTTCGCGCACCCATGGAGGCTCGAGTTGCGCTCATAGCGGCAAACGAGCTCCTGCGCTACCGTCCCGTCGACGACGTCTACGAAGAATGGCTCGACCGCGTCGCTGAGCTCATCCGTGCCGCAGGGGGCTCTCCTGCGCCGTCCGTTCCGCTGCACCACACCCTGCCCCGCGCGGGTGATGAAGCTCCGGGGGCGCCCCAGCCGCCTCCTCCTCAAGAAGGCGCCATGGCTCCAAGGCGCGTGGCCCCTGGGCAGAACCCGCTCCGTCAGGTGCCAGCGCGGCAAGAGCAGAGCTACCAAGAAGTCCCTCGCCCGGGCGCTCCCTGCTCCAGCACGTCGCGACCATGCTCCTGCTCCCGCACGTCAAGACCCCGCGCTGCTCCCAGCTGCAGCGCGTGGGGACATGCAAGACCAAGCTCTCCGTCACCCAAGGCCTCCCGTGGCCACAGCAGGATGCCGTGCCTTCACCACCGAGCTACGCAGCGTCGCGTGGCCCGGCAAGTTCAAGCCAGACCTGCCTCCTTGTTACGACGGCACGGCCGACCCTGCGGAGTTCCTCCAGCTCTATGAGATGGGCATCAAAGCTGCCAACGGAGACGAGAAGGTCATGGCGAACTGGTTTCCCATGGCGCTCAAGGACAGGGCCCGCACCTGGCTCATGAACCTGGCTCCAGGCATGATCTCCTCCTGGGACGAGATGCGCACCCGCTTCATCGCCAACTTCCAAGGTACTCGCGACCGGCCACCCGCCGTGAGCGACATGCGCCGCATCAAGCAACAACCCGGAGAGACCCTACATAAGTACATCCAGCGCTTCAACAACGCACGCCTCAAGATTCCCAAGGTGACCGAGGAGGCCATCATCTCAGCCTTCTCCGATGGCGTGCGCGACGTCAAGATAAAGGAGGAGCTGGCGATGCATGAAGACCTGTGCACTTCCTTGGAGTTGTTCAACTTGGCAACCAAGTGCGCCAGGGCTGAAGAAGGGCGTCTCTCCCTCCTCGAGCTGCCTGCCGCGGACCCAGAAGAGAAGAAGCCCAAGGCCAAGGATGTGAAGCGCAAGGGGGCTGCCGTGCTTGCGGCAGAACCAGACACCAAGCGGGGCAGAGATCAGCCCGAACCTTCCAAGGGCAGTCGGTACTATGTGTACCACGACCTCCACACCCACAACACCAACGAATGTCAAGAGCTCCGAGCCGTGCGAGAAGGAAGGATCGGCCGTCGCCCCGACCGCGGTGACCGGGGCTACGGTCGAGGAGGAGGAAGGAACGTAGGACGCTGGGAAGACCGCTGCCCGCACCAAGGGTGGCGCGATCGACCTCGCGAGGATCGATGGCAAGACCCGCCTCGCGAGGGAGACTGGAGGGATCAGCCTCGCGAGGATCGCCTGCTAGGCAACGCAGGCCTCCCTCCATTGCCGCCGCAGCCAAGGAGAAATGAGGACCGCCATCAGGACGAGGGGGCTGGGGGCTTCCAGGAGCCGTGCGCGATCGCCTGCATCCTGGGCGGGGCTCAAGCCCCGGCCTCTCAACGCATCTTCAAGCAGTTCGCCCGCGAAGTGAATGCAGTCCTCCCCAAGCTCGAAGCCACGCGCCCTCTCAGATGGTCGGTGTGCGCCATCACGTTCAGCTCGGCAGATCAGCTCAAGTGTGCGGCCACAGCCGGAGTCCTCCCCATGCTTTGTTCCTAAATCATCAGCAACGTGGTGGTCACCAGGACCCTCATCGATGGCGGGGCATGGCTCAACGTCCTATCCGTGGAAACATTCAACAATCTCCAAGTGCCCTACAACTAGCTTCAGCCAACCAAGCCTTTCTCTGGAGTCACCGACGGCTCCACGGTCCCGATTGGGCAGGTCCGCCTCCCTGTCACCTTCGGGGCACGCGACAACTACCGCACCGAGCTCATCGACTTCGACATCGCTCACATTCTCCTGCCGTACAACGCCATCCTTGGGTACCCAGCGCTGGCCAAGTTCATGGCCGTAACTTACCATGGCTACAACGTCCTCAAGATGCCAGGAAGTGGCGGAGTCATCACGGTGCCCTGTGAAGAGAAGGACGCGGTATGTTCCCTGGAACGAGCCTTTCAGGCCGCATCGCTGGAAGACCCGGGTCACGGAAGCAGGAGGCTTCTCGAGACCGCCCCCAAGAAGAAGAAGACATCGTCCTGCCCGGCCCCTCAGGAGGCAGGACCCTTAGGGCCCGCGCCTGCCCAGGGGAACCTCCTTCCATCGCATAGGAAAGCGCGCCCGGTGCCCTCCTCAGGCAGGGCTCGGGGGCTCTCCCCTGGAGGGCCACCGACCTGGCTAAGGTCACGAGGGAGGCGCTTGGGCACCACATGGAGGCATGTTTCGAAGCACATTTCCCTCAAGAAGGAGTAAGGCAAGGAGGGCCAGACCCTCAGGAGTTCATCAACAAGGCCATTCACGAGCTACAGGAGTCAAGAGTCATGAGAGGCGGCCGCCGCCTACCAGCTGTGGCTCCCCATCCAGGCGAGGATGGTGGGCTGCGCATCTGCATCGACATACCAGGGCTCAATCGAGTCGCCTCTCTGGAGTGCCTCTGGCCCTCGCGAGTGGGGCGCTGCGAAGGTCCACCCCACAGCTACATTCGCATGCCTTACGGCTTGCCGAACGCGGCTGCCACATACCAGCACCTCATGAGGGGCATCATGGAGGCTCAAGAGGCCAGGCGTTCCGCAACCCTGGCGGAGATGGAGATGGTTCGGAGGAGCCACCAGCGCCTCCAGAGCCTCCCGAGGCCCCTGGGCCCGGGGGCTCGTGAGGATCGGCTTCCGCAGCCCACCGAGTCTGCTACGCCAACACTCCTTTGTCCTCAACATCCTCAGGTGACATCTTTCAAGTTTCATTTCCAGCTGGGAGCGCCCCCCAGGGCTGCATTATTCCCAGGCCGCGTGGGTCCATCCCTGCGGCATGTATCCCTTTTATTTTATGTTGTTAGCTTACCTTGTTGGGGGCGCCCCTCGGGCTGCATCATCCCCCAAGTCGCTCGGGCCAGACCCAGCGGCATGTATCCCCTTTTGCGTTTATTTCCGGCTATGTGTTCGACCCACCATGCTTGATTATTTGATGCCTGTCCACGGCACCTCTTCTTCTCCATGCCAACCACTTGCACATTAAAGGGGGGGGGGGTACCTGAGCATCGTGACTCAGGGCTCTTACTGGCTCTCCAGCCCTCATCCTCTGGCCTTGTCCACGGCATCGCGACCTTGCATACCAGCGACGGCTGAGACCAGCTCGAGGGCCGGGACCCGAGGACGTAGAGTGCCGGCATCTAACCAAATTTGCAGGGACGCATCACAAGATAAGGACCAGTGCCAGGCGCAACCCGCCTAGAGGTAGGGCCCCGTGAGTCCCGCGCTGGCTCACGGGTGCCCAGATACACCTCGCCAGGCCCTACCGTGCCAGCCACGTGTCAGGGCGGGGCTGTACACGCCCCGGGGGCTCCTCTTGGAGGGGAGCCCCCTCCCACGTACCAGTGGAAGCATCATGCTCCGTGCTGGCTGATGACACTGCCGAAGAGCGGCTATGCCCGTATACATACGGAAGCGCTATGCTCCGCGCTGGTGATAAACAACTGAGGGCGGCCCCCGGGCCGCATCAACCTCAGGGAGCCCAGAGCTCAATGTCTAGCCTCAACATAACGCCTCCCCTCGAGAGTGCCACGCGAGGGGGCTCGGCACGGGGGCTGCGCCTGGGTCATGCCCAGACGCACGCCACCCAGCCAGGCCCCCCGGGCCTGGTTCGTTGCGCGTCTCTCCCCGAGTGGAGCCAAGGTACGAAGGCCGTTTGAGCGTCAAGGGGGACTCCTGAGCATCGCGAATCAGGAGCCTAACTGGTCACGTAGCCCCTCACTCCTTAGTTCCGAAAGGCTAACGGCGGTTGAGGTATGCGCGCGGCCGGGCTCTGCAGATGTAGAACGGTAGATCCACCCACATCACACCTCCCTACTTGCTGTTCGTGCCCAAGGGGGACTCCTGAGCATCACGACTCAGGAGCCTAACTTGTCACGTAGCCCCTCACTCCTTGGTCCCGTCCTGGTTTCCGGTCGGGGCTAACGGCGGCTGAGGTATGCATGGGCCAGGCCGGCGTAGAACATAAGCAAGTAGGAAGGAAAAGCGTAAATTTCAAGGAATTCAAAAGCAAATATTACAGTCCACACTGTTATGTCAATGCCAAACGCAAGTTTAAACGCCTCCCCGAGGCATGATACATGTGCAGGAATTAAAGGCAGGACAGGAGCCACAAGGGAGTCACTTGTCGGCGGTGGAGCAGCGTGGAGTGGGTTCGCCTCATGGAGCAGCGGGGTCGGCAGCGCCTTGCTTCGGCTTGGTGCCGAAAGCCCGGAACTTCCCCAACAGAGCCTCCGTGCAACCCTTCACGGCCTCGGCAGTGGCAGCGGCACGCTCACCGCTTACTGGCTCCAGCAGGCTATCGAGGTCGACGCCGGGATCGCGAAGGTAGATGTGGGTGAGGACCCGCGTCAGCGCTGCAGAAGACAGGACACGCGCCTCGGCCTCGGCCGTGGGGCCAAGGCCAAGGGCGACATCTTCAAGAGCGCGAACCAGGAAGGGAAGCAGCTTGGCGAGGCCGTCCTCGGCGCCAGCCAGCGGGTTCTCCAGGCCGCTGTCGTAAAGCGTCCTCGGCGAGGAGAGAGCCTTCACCTCCATCTCCGCGAAGGCCACCTGGTCTCGGCAAGAACTTGGGCCTTGTCATCCAGCTCGACCTTCCTCGCCCCCAACTCCTGCTCCAGCGCGCCTAGGCGGTCACGGCACCTCCTGAGCTTGACCTCCCTCTCCTTGACGGCCGCCTCGCGAGCCTTCACGCCTTCTTCCTGCTCTTGGCGAAGGCGGGCCTCTTTCGTGATCTGGTCCCGCAGGCCTTGGAGCTCGTCCTCCAGCGTCTTGCAGCGACCACGGACATCGACCACCTCCCCCAGGGCTGCGTCACGAGTAGCCTTCGCCTCAAGGACGGCCTGCCTCTCCTCATCGCAAGCCGTCGAGGCCTGGACCAGCGCCGCCCTAATCGAAGCGTCGGAACGAATCTATCCTGAAGCCAGGTCCAAGCGCCTGGCCACCAAGCGAGGGTCGGCGCCAAGAAGATCCTGCCGCAGCCGGTCCAGTTCAGCAGCAGCACGATCTAGAACGGCAGGAGTAGTCGGAGAGACAGCAGCCGGTGGAGTAAGAGGAGAAGGTGGCAGCGTGACCATACCATCCTGAGGCGGAGCCTACTCTGCCCCAACGGCTGTAGTGGCGGCAGTAGGCAAAGGCACCTCGGGAGTCACTTGGGCCATGGGGGCTGAGCTCACCCCAGCCGGCTCAGCCAGGCCTCGCAAGGACGACCGGGCAAGAGAAGCCCGTGCGTCGCGGTCACCTTCCTTCGCGGGCAGAGGCGCTGCCACAGATGGAACCTCAGGAGCCCCCTTCGGCTTCTTTGCTGCGGGCACCAGCCTGTCCAAAAGATGTGGACGTCAAGCCTCAGCAGCAGAACAAGAAATAAAGACAAGAATCAAGTGCTTACGGGTCGTCGCCAGTGAGCTCATGCAGCCTCCGGCCAAATTTGAAGCCTGAAAGCCGGCTGGAAGGCTCAACCTTGGGAAGCTCGGGAGCGGAAGGCGCGTCTGCGGTCCGCCTCGGGGCCGGGGCAGACCCGTGGGAGATCAGCCCGGTCCTGTCCTTCTTCGGGTTCAGGGGCAAGCTCCCGCCGCCCTGCTCGTCATCATCCTCGTCGTCATCGCTCGGAGAAAGGCGGAGAGCATGGGACCTGCGCCGGGGGAGGGAAGCCCTCGACTCTCCGTCAGTCGCCTCGGAGTCAGGCCCTTTTTCCCGCTCCCCTCCTTCCTCCTCTTCGCTGGAGTCGTCGGAGGACACGTCCACCGATTCCTCGGGAGTTTCCATGGGCACGGGCCCGTCCCCGTTGAAGACGGGCATGGACTCCACTACCTGCTCCCAGTCGTCGCGGAGGAACAAGGGCGTAGGAGCGCCCTCCAACCTTGCCACATCGCCCCCGACCAGAGATTGGAGGACCGCAGCCAGATCTTCGTCGGCCAAGGCCGCGGGGCTCAGATGGGGCCTCCACATCGGAAGTGAGTACTGCCGAAGCGGAGCCAGCTGGTGCTCCAGGAATTCCCTCAGCAGCAACGCGCCAGTCAGCTTCGCCGCCGCCATGTTGGCCGGCCTCAGATCCGCGTCCATCTTCTCCAAACCAGCTTCCCGCGGGGGTCCGCGAGCTCCGCTCGACCCCAATCGCTGGAGCTCGTGGGTTGCTCCATGGGCAAGATCAGCCGAGTTTGGATGCACCCAGCATCTGCCAAGACCCACTTGCTCCTGAAGCCCTCAATCCTTTTCCCGGGGTTCGAAATGGCAATGGCGTCACCGTACGCGATGAAGCTCGCGCACGCGGAAGTAGGACCGCGAGAGGTCCGGAGGTAGAAGTAGTGGCGCAGCAAGGCCACTGAGGGCTGCACCCCAACGTGAGCCTCGCAGTAATAGGCGAAGATTGCCAGGAGAAGGACGGAGTTGGGGTGGAGATGCAAAGCGTGTAGCTTATAATGGCGGAGGACAGAGAAGAAGAACTCCGAGAAGGGAGGCACCAGGCCAGCAGCAATGGCGCTTACAAAGAACAGATAGAAGGTGCTCCCTTGGCCCTCAGGGGTGGCGGAGCCGGCCTTGAACACCTTCGCCCGGTCGATGCCCTGCGTCGCCGCCATCCGGCCAACCGGGCGAGGCTCGCCTCAGACATGTTCGGCGAGTCCAGGGCAGACGAGTACCAAGCTCCGGCCGGGGACTAACGAGGCGCCATGGCTTCCTAGGTCATGCAGTCGAAGTAGATCTGGAAATTTTGGAGGAAGGAAGGAGAGGCGCAAGAAAGGGGATCTGAGCAGCAACCGGAGAAAGCAAAAAGCGAAGCCTAGGCAGATGCCGCTCCCTTATCAACTCGCGCGGTTGCTGAGGCGCCCACGTCCAGTCAACCGCCACGCGGCGCCCAAGGCCGCAGGCTGTTAGGGCCAGTGGCGCTTCGCTCTTACCCTTTCGCCTCCCTGCACGGCCAAGTCCGAGCGCGCCTTGGGCCCGGGGGCTACTGTCGGCGTTCTGGGAACGGGGGTCCCCAGACTTGCCTGCCTGCGGCCTGCGGCGTGGCTAGAGGAGGGGCCCAGCACGGCCCATCTTCATCAACACAGACCCAAGACCCTCGCGAGGGGCCAAGCCTCGCAGGGCGGACGACACGGAGCTTCCTCAGGCACGGCCTCATCAGGCTGGCTCGCGAGGAGGCGGAGAGATCAAGGCGGGGTACCTCACGAGGTGCCCGTGAAGCAAGCCATGATGACCAAAGGCGTCAGGCGGGCGCCAGCCGTGCAGTGTCCTCCTTTCCTCTTTGGTGCAAAGGGAGCAAGCGCAGGCAAGAGCATCAAGCAAAGGCACCCGTTTCGGTGCAACGAGACCAAGACCAGTCCAACGGCAGGGAGGAAGTCATTGTGGAGCCCAAGCCAGCGTCACCACCAGAGTCTTTGGCAGGCGAGGACCAACTTTTGTCAGGATAAGTGTACCAAATGTTCCTCTTCAAAATGGCCAATTGTTGGTGCCCTTCCCGCTCAATATTTGGGAAGAGGCCCAGGGCCTTTGCCTATAAATAGGACTAGCCACCCACAGGGTAGAGGAGAGATGGGAGATCGGATCGAAATCAGAGAGAGAATCGAGAAGAGAGAGAGAGAGAGAAGGGTGACTGAACTCCTCCTAGCAGTTCATCCCCCCAGCCAAGAACAGACCCTCGCGAGGCTGTTCTTCCTTGTATTGCTCATCATCATCAGCCCAAGAGGCAATCCACCACACCACACACTGGAGTAGGGTATTACACCACAATGGTGGCCCAAACCAGTATAAACCCTGTGTCTCTTGTGTTGTTCTTTCCATAGCTTAGATCTTAGCGAGGCGGAGGGGTGCAGGTAGGTACAAGGCGAAATCTCCGCGCACACCCCAGTGTTCGAACCTCAAGGGTCTGCCGGAACCCGAAATCTGACATTGTCCTTCACTATTGCGGCGAAGTGCGCACGGGCAAAGCGGAGACGTCGAGAGCAGAGGAGGGCACGGTGGGGAAGCAGAGGAAGGAGAGAGAATGAGGCGTACTGTGCTTTGCATCGGCTTCGACGCCTTTTATGGGTCTGCTGCCGAGTGGCTGACCTGTGGGCCTGAGCAATCCTGTCATATCCCGCAACAGTCGCTCACCCGATACGTGGTGAAAAGGCGGCACGGAGATAGAGGCGCCTCTGTCTACCCGCTCCGATTACCGCAGCATGCTCCGTCCGGCGTGCTTCTCCAAAATTTCGAATCCCGTGAGATCCGGGAACCGCAAAGCAACCAATCGCGCCGAAGATTTTGCACCATGACAACGCTCAAAGATTATCAGCATAATTCACTCGACGACCTCTGAATTGATGAAGGCGGCTGAAACAAGGTTGAAGCTTCAGCATGATTTTCAGACTCCAACGAAATACCTCCAAAGTGTGGAATGAAGTCGGAACCAACTTCATCCCGTTTTAGTTCAGACCTCAATCCATTCGGGGGCTAATGACGATGACTTGTACCTAGGGTAGGGTCATAGGCCTGACCTAGATGCCCTACCCAAGGACACTGGCCTAGAGTCAAAGACATTCAAAGTACAACTCAAGATACCGACTAAAATCACCTTGGACTGTAGTCCACTCGACCAGATGAACCACTCGGATATCACAATTCCACTCGACCAAGATAGAGTGATTCGACCATACGAAGAATCACTCGGAGTACAAAAGATCTAAAGTCACTCAAGATGGCAACAGTCAGGCATTCACTCCGTAGTTTTAAAGGTCATTTATAGTCCTTTATAGCTGGCGTTACTAGTAACGCCCTGTCTTAACATACATTGAACCCCGTGTAACTGAGGGCTGGAGGGGCCTAGCGCACTCTATATAAGCCACCCTCCTCCTTTGGCAGAAGGGTTCGCACCCCCTGTAACTTTCACGCATAATCCAGTCGACCAAGCCTTCGGGCACCGAGACGTAGGGCAATTACTTCTTCTGAGAAGGGCCTGAACTCGTAAATCTTGCGTGCACAACCTTGCCGTAGCTAGCGCCTTGCCTCCTCCTATGTACCCCCTATTCTTACTGTTAGACTTGCTCCAACGACACTTTTGACAGTATCTCCTGGACCTATCTTCTTGAGCTCATGCAACAATTGGGATTCAGTGTGCGCTGGCGGGACTGGGTGACGCTGCTACTGTCCACATCACGCTCCTCTTTCATACTTAATGGTGTCCCAGGAATGCCGGTCTTGCACCGCAAAGGAATGAGGCAGGGTGACCCTCTATCCCCGCTGTTGTTCATCATTGCCATAGACCCTCTACACCGGTTGCTGCAAGCTATAGGCGATCAAGGCCTGCTCCAGCCACTGTCGGGCAGAGAAATTAAGCTGAGGGTGTGTTGGAGAACATAGCATGCAATTTCAAAACAATTCTTATGATCATGCAAGATCTATCTAGGAGATTCATAGCAACGAGAGGGGTAGAGTGTGTCCACGTACCCTCGTAGACCGAAAGCGGGGCGTTAGCTTAACGCAGTTGACGTAGTCGAACGTCTTCTCGATTCAACCGATCAAGCACCGAACGTACGGCACCTCCAAGTTCTGCACATGTTCAGCTCGATGACCTCCCTCGAACTCTTGATCCAGCAAAGTGTCGAGGGAGAGTTTCGTCAGCACGAAGGCGTGTTGACGGTGATGGTGAAGTGATCCGTGCAGGGCTTTTCCTAAGCACTACGACAATATGACCGGAGGAGTAAACGGTGGAGGGGGCGCCGCACACGGCTTGGAACAATTGATGTGTCTTAGAGCCACCCCCACCCTTGTATATAAAGGAGGGAGAGGGGAGGAGGCCGGCCCTAGGCGCGCCCAAAGTGGGAGGAGTCCCACTTGGGCTCCTAGTAGGATTCGCCCCCCCCCCCTTCCTTTTATCGAAGGGGAAAGGGGGAAGGAGAAGGAAAGGGGGGCGCCACCCCCTCCCCTAGTCCAATTCGGAATCCT
>NC_041390.1:467861845-467917327 GCF_002162155.2 Triticum dicoccoides
CTCCGATACGTACCCGACACATTCCGAACACTTCCGGTGTCCGAATACTATCGTCCAATATATCAACCTTTACCTCTCGACTATTTCGAGACTCCTCGTCATGTCCGTGATCTCATCCGGGACTCCAAACAACATTCGGTCACCAAATCACATAACTCATAATACAAATCGTCATCGAACGTTAAGCGTGCGGACACTATGGGTTCGAGCACTATCTAGACATGACCGAGACACCTCTCCGGTCAATAACCAACAACGGAACCTGGATGCTCATATCGGTTCCTACATATTATACGCAGATCTTTATCGGTCAAACTATAATGACAACATACGTCATTCCCTTTGTCATCGGTATGTTACTTGCCCGAGATTCGACCGTTGGTATCTTCATCCCTAGTTCAATCTCGTTACTGGCAAGTCTCTTTACTAGTTCTGTAATGCATCATCCCACAACTAACTCATTAGTCACATTGCTTGCAAGGCTTATCCTGATGTGCATTACCGAGAGGGCCTAGAGATACCTCTCTGACACTCAGAGTGACAAATCCTAATCTCGATCTATGCCAACGCAACAGACACCTTCAGAGATACCTATAGAGCATCTTTATAATCACCCATTTACATTGTTACTTTGATAGTCCACAAGGTATTCCTTCGGTATCCGGGAGTTGCATAATCTCATAGTCAAAGGAATATGTATAAGTCATGAAGAAAGGAAAAGCAATAAAACTTCAATGATCATTATGATAAGCTAACGGATGGGTCTTGTCCATCACATAATTCTCCTAATGATGTGATCCCGTTCATCATATGACAACACATGTCTATGGTTAGGAAACTTAACCATCTTTGATTAACGAGCTAATCTAGTAGAGGCATACTAGGGACACTGAGTTTTGTCTATGTATCCACACATGTATCAAGTTTCCGGTTAATACAACTCTAGCATGAATAATAAACATTTATCATGATATAAGGAAATACAAATAACAACTTTATTATTGCCTCTAGGGTATATTTCCTTCAGTCTCCCACTTGCACTAGAGTTAATAATCTAGATTACATTGTAACGATTATAACACCCATGGAGTCTTGGTGTTGATCATGTTTTGCTCATGGAAGAGGCTTAGTCAACGTGTCTGCCACATTCAGATCCGTATGTATTGTGCATATCTCTATGTCTCCATCCTTGACTTGATCACGAATGGAGTTGAAGCGTCTCTTGATGTGTTTGGTTCTCTTGTGAAATATGGTTTCCTTAACCAAGGCAATTGCTCCAGTATTATCACAAAAGATTTTCATTGGACCTGATGCACTAGGTATTACACGAAGATCGGATATGAGCTCCTTCATCCAGACTCATTCATTCGCTACTTCTGAAGCAGCTATGTACTCCGCTTCACACATAAATCCCGCCACGACGCTTTGCTTGGAACTGCACCAACTAACTAAAGGAAATATGCCCTAGAGGCAATAATAGTGTTATTATTATATTTCCTTATATCATGATAAATGTTTATTATTCATGTTAGAATTGTATTATCCGGAAACATAACACTTGTGTGAATACATAGACAAACTAAAAGTCACTAGTATGCCTCTACTAGACTAGCTCGTTAATCAAAGATGGTTATATTTCCTAACCATAGACATGTGTTGTTATTTGATTAACGGGATCATATCATTAGGAGAATGATATGATTGACATGACCAATTCCATTAGCTTAGCACCCGATCGTTTAGTATGTTGCTATTGCTTTCTTCATGACTTATACATGTTCCTATGACTATGAGATTATGCAACTCCCGTTTGCCGGAGGAACACTTTGTGTGCTACCAAACATCACAACGTAACTGGGTGATTATAAAGGTGCTCTACAGGTGTCTCCAAAGGTACATGTTGGGTTGGTGTATTTCGAGATTAGGATTTGTCACTCCGATTGTCAGAGAGGTATCTCTGGGCCCTCTCGGTAATGCACATCACCTAAGCCTTGCAAGCAATACAACTAAATGTGTTAGTTGCGAGATGATGTATTACGGAACAAGTAAAGAGACTTGCCGGTAACGAGATTGAACTAGGTATTGAGATATCGACGATCGAATCTCGGGCAAGTAACATACCGATGACAAAGGGAACAACGTATGTTGTTATGCGGTCTGACCGATAAAGATCTTCGTAGAATATGTGGGAGCCAATATGAGCATCCAGGTTCCGCTATTGGTTATTGACCGGAGACGTGTCTCGGTCATGTCTACATTGTTCTCGAACCCGTAGGGTCCGCACGCTTAAGGTTTCGATGACAGTTATATTATGAGTTTATGAGTTTTGATGTATCGAAGTTAGTTCGGAGTCCTGGATGTGATCACAGACATGATGAGGAGTCTCGAAATGGTCGAGACATAAAGATTGATATACTGGGCGGCTATATTCGGACACCGGAAGTGTTTTGGGAAGTTTCGGATAAAACTGGAGTACCGGGGGGTTACCGGAACCCCCCGGGGGGTTAATGGGCCTCATGGGCCTAAAGTGGAGAAGAGGAGGGGCTGCCAGGGCAGGCCGCGTGCCCCCTCTCCCCCTAGTCTGAATTGGACAAGGAGGGAGGGGCGGCGCCCCTCCTTTCCTTCCTCTCCTCTCTCCCTTCCTTCCCCCTCTCCTACTTGGACAAGGAAAGGGAGGGGAGTCCTACTCCCGATAGGAGTAGGACTCCTCCTGCGCGCCTCCTACTAGGGCCGGCCGCACCCCCCTTGGATCCTTTATATACGGAGATAGGGGGCACCCCTAGACACACAAGTTGATCCACATGATCGTTTTCTTAGCCGTGTGTTGTGCCCCCTTCCACCATAATCCTCGATAATATTGTAGTGGTGCTTAGGCGAAGCCCTGCGACAGTTGAACATCAAGATCATCACCACACCGTCGTGCTGACGGAACTCTTCCCCGACGCTTTGCTGGATCGGAGTCCGGGGATCGTCATGGAGCTGAACGTGTGCTAGAACTCGGAGGTGCCGTAGTTTCGGTGCTTGATCGGTCGGGCCGTGAAGACGTACGACTACATCAACCGCGTTGTCATAACGCTTCCACTGTCGGTCTACAAGGGTACGTAGATCGCACTCTCCCCTTGCTGCTATGCATCACCATGATCTTGCGTGTGCATAGGAAAATTTTGAAATTACTACGTTCCCCAACAGTGGCATCCGAGCCTAGGTTTTATGTGTTGATGTTATATGCACGAGTAGAACACAAGTGAGTTGTGGGCGATATAAGTCATACTGCTTACCAGCATGTCATACTTTGGTTCGGCGGTATTGTTGGACGAAGTGGCCCGGACCGACATTACGTGTACTTACGCGAGACCGGTTCTCCCGACATGCTTTGCACAAAGGTGGCTAGCGGGTGACAGTTTCTCCAACTTTAGTTGAACCGGGTGTGGCTACGCCCGGTCCTTGAGAAGGTTAAAACAGCACCAACTTGACAAACTATCGTTGTGGTTTTGATGTGTAGGTAAGATTGGTTCTTGCTTAAGCCCGTAGCATCCACGTAAAACTTGCAACAACAAAGTAGAGGATGTCTAACTTGTTTTTGCAGGGCATGTTGTGATGTGATATGGTCAAGACATGATGCTAAATTTTATTGTATGAGATGATCATGTTTTGTAACCGAGTTATCGGCAACTGGCAGGAGCCATATGGTTGTCGCTTTATTGTATGCAATGCAACTGCGCTGTAATGCTTTACTTTATCACTAAGCGGTAGCGATAGTCGTGGAAGCATAAGATTGGCGAGACGACAACGATGCTACGATGGTGATCAAGGTGTCGCGCCGGTGATGATGGTAATCATGATGGTACTTCGGAGATGGAGATCACAAGTCCAAGAAGATGATGGCCATATCATATCACTTATATTGATTGCATGTGATGTTTATCTTTTATGCATCTTATCTTGTTTTGATTGACGGTAGCATTATAAGATGATCTCTCACTAAATTTCAAGATAAAAGTGTTCTCCCTGAGTATGCACCGTTGCCAAAGTTTGTCGTGCCTAGACACCACGTGATGATCGGGTAGGATAAGCTCTACATCCATCTACAACGGGTGCAAGCCAGTTTTGCAGACGCAGAATACTCAGGTTAAACGTGACGAGCCTAGCATATGCAGATATGGCCTCGGAACACTAAGACTGAAAGGTCGAGCATGAATCATATAGTAGATATGATCAACATAGCGATGTTCACCATTGAAAACTACTCCATTTCACGTGATGATCGGTTATGGTTTAGTTGATTTGGATCACGTAATCACTTAGAAGATTAGAGGGATGTCTTTCTAAGTGGGTGTTCTTAAGTAATATGATTAATTGAACTTAAATTTATCATGAACTTAGTACCTGATAGTATCTTGCTTATTTATGTTTGATTGTAGATAGATGGCCCGTGCTGTTGTTCCGCTGAATTTTAATGCGTTCCTTGAGAAAGCAAACTTGAAAGATGATGGTAGCAATTACACGGACTGGGTCCGTAACTTGAGGATTATCCTCATTGCTGCACAGAAGAATTACGTCCTGGAAGCACCGCTAGGTGCCAGGCCTGCTGCTGGAGCAACACCAGATGTTATGAACGTCTGGCAGAGCAAAGCTGATGACTACTCGATAGTTCAGTGTGCCATGCTTTACGGCTTAGAATCGGGACTTCAACGACGTTTTGAACGTCATGGAGCATATGAGATGTTCCAGGAGTTGAAGTTAATATTTCAAGGAAATGCTCGGATTGAGAGATATGAAGTCTCCAATAAGTTCTATAGCTGCAAGATGGAGGAGAACAGTTCTGTCAGTGAGCATATACTCAAAATGTCTGGGTATAATAATCACTTGATTCAATTGGGAGTTAATCTTCCAGATGATTGCGTCATTGACAGAATTCTCCAATCACTGCCACCTAGCTACAAGAGCTTCGTGATGAACTATAATATGCAAGGGATGAATAAAACTATTCCCGAGCTCTTCGCAATGCTGAAAGCTGCGGAGGTAGAAATCAAGAAGGAGCATCAAGTGTTGATGGTTAACAAAACCACTGGTTTCAAGAAAAAAGGCAAAGGGAAGAAGAAGGGGAACTTCAAAAAGAACAGCAAGCAAGTTGTTGCTCATGAGAAGAAACCCAAATCTGGACCTAAGCCTGAAACTGAGTGCTTCTACTGCAAGCAGACTGGTCACTGGAAGCGGAACTGCCCGAAGTATTTGGCGGATAAGAAGGATGGTAAGGTGAACAAAGGTATATGTGATATACATGTTGTTGATGTGTACCTTACTAGAGCTCGTAGTAGCACCTGGGTATTTGATGCTGGTTCTGTTGCTAATATTTGCAACTCGAAACAGGGACTACGGATTAAGCGAACACTGGCGAAGGACGAGGTGACGATGCGCGTGGGAAATGGTTCCAAAGTCGATGTGATCGCGGTCGGCACGCTACCTCTACATCTACCATCGGGATTAGTATTAGACCTAAATAATTGTTATTTGGTGCCAGCGTTGAGCATGAACATTATATCTGGATCTTGTTTGATGGGAGACGGTTATTCATTTAAATCAGAGAATAATGGTTGTTCTATTTATATGAGTAATATCTTTTATGGTCATGCACCCTTGAAGAGTGGTCTATTTTTGATGAATCTCGATAATAGTGATACACATATTCATAATGTTGAAGCCAAAAGATGCAGAGTTGATAACGATAGTGCAACTTATTTGTGGCACTACCGTTTAGGTCATATCGGTGTAAAACGCATGAAGAAACTCCATACTGATGGACTTTTGGAACCACTTGGTTATGAATCACTTGGTACTTGCGAACCGTGCCTCATGGGCAAGATGACTAAAACACCGTTCTCCGGTACTATGGAGAGAGCAACAAATTTGTTGGAAATCATACATACAGATGTATGCGGTCCAATGAATGTTGAAGCTCGTGGCGGATATCGTTATTTTCTCACCTTCACAGATGATTTAAGCAGATATGGGTATATCTACTTAATGAAACATAAGTCTGAAACATTTGAAAAGTTCAAAGAATTTTAGAGTGAAGTTGAAAATCATCATAACAAGAAAATATAGTTTCTACGATCTGATCGTGGAGGAGAATATTTGAGTTATGAGTTTGGTCTACATTTTAAACAATGCGGAATAGTTTCGCAACTCACGCCACCCAGAACACCACAACGTAATGGTGTGTCTGAACGTCGTAATCGTACTTTACTTGATATGGTACGATCTATGATGTCTCTTACAGATTTACCGCTATCATTTTGGGGTTATGCTCTAGAGACAGCCGCATTCACGTTAAATAGGGCACCATCAAAATCCGTTGAGACGACGCCTTATGAATTGTGGTTTGGCAAGAAACCAAAGTTGTCGTTTCTAAAAGTTTGGGGCTGCGATGCTTATGTGAAGAAACTTCAACCTGATAAGCTCGAACCCAAATCGGAGAAATGTGCCTTCGTAGGATACCCAAAAGAAACTGTTGGGTACACCTTCTATCACAGATCCGAAGGCAAGACATTTGTCGCTAAGAATGGATCCTTTCTAGAGAAGGAGTTTCTCTCGAAAGAAGTGAGTGGGAGGAAAGTAGAACTTGATGAGGTAACTGTACCTGCTCCCTTATTGGAAAGTAGTACA
Organism: Triticum dicoccoides; assembly: GCF_002162155.2. Classification (NCBI taxonomy): domain Eukaryota; kingdom Viridiplantae; phylum Streptophyta; class Magnoliopsida; order Poales; family Poaceae; genus Triticum; species Triticum dicoccoides. The sequence goes on from NC_041390.1 coordinate 467,868,512, forward strand.
TCGCAGAAATAGGTTTCTGTAACACCTACACCAATTAGTGAGGAAGCTAATGATAATGATCATGAAACTTCAGAACAAGTTACTACTGAACCTCGTGGATCAACCAGAGTAAGATCGGCACCAGAGTGGTACGGTAATCCTGTTTTGGAAGTCATGCTACTAGATCATGATGAACCTGCGAACTATGAAGAAGCGATGGTGAGCCCAGATTCCGCAAAATGGCTCGAAGCCATGAAATCTGAGATAAGATCCATGTATGAGAACAAAGTATGGACTTTGGTTGACTTGCCCAATGATCGGCAAGCAATTGAGAATAAATGGATCTTCAAGAAGAAGACTGACGCTGACAGTAATGTTACTGTCTACAAAGCTCGACTTGTTGCAAAAGGTTTTCGACAAGTTCAAGGGATTGGCTACGATGAGACCTTCTCACCTGTAGCGATGCTTAAGTCTGTCCGAATCATGTTAGCAATTGCCGCATTTTATGATTATGAAATTTGGCAGATGGATGTCAAAACTGCATTCCTGAATGGATTTCTGGAAGAAGAGTTGTATATGATGCAGCCGGAAGGTTTTGTCGATCCAAAGGGAGCTAACAAAGTGTGCAAGCTCTAGAGATCCATTTATGGACTATTGCAAGCATCTCGAAGTTGGAATAAACGCTTTGATAGTGTGATCAAACCATTTGGTTTTGTACAGACTTTTGGAGAAGCCTGTATTTACAAGAAAGTGAGTGGGAGCTCTGTAGCATTTCTGATATTATATGTAGATGACATATTACTAACCGGAAATGATATAGAATTTCTGGATAGCATAAAGGGATACTTGAATTAGAGTTTTTCAATGAAGGACCTCGGTGAAGCTGCTTACATATTAGGCATTAAGATCTATAGAGATAGATCAAGACGTTTAATTGGACTTTCACAAAGCACATACCTTGAAAAAGTTTTGAAAAAGTTCAAAATGGATTAAGCAAAGAAAGGATTCTTGCCTATGTTACAAGGTGTGAAATTGAGTAAGACTCAATGCCCGACCAATGCAGAAGATAGAGAGAAAATGAAAGATGTTCCCTATGCTTCAGCCATAGGCTCTATCATGTATGCAATGCTGTGTACCAGACCTGATGTGTGTCTTTCTATAAGTCTAGCAGGGAGGTACCAAAGTAATCCAGGAGTGGATCACTGGACAGCGGTCAAGAACATCCTGAAATACCTGAAAAGGACTAAGGGTATGTTTCTCATTTATGAAGGTGAAAAAGAGCTCATCGTAAATGGTTACGTTGATGCAAGCTTTGACACTGATCCGGACGATTCTAAATCACAAACCGGATACGTATTTACATTAAACGGTGGAGCTGTCAGTTGGTGTAGTTCTAAACAAAGCGGTGTGGCGGGATCTACATGTGAAGCGGAGTACATAGCTGCTTCGGAAGCAGCAAACAAAGGAGTCTGGATGAAGGAGTTCATATCCGATCTAGGTGTCATACCTAGTGCGTCGGGTCCAATGAAAATCTTTTGTGACAATACTGGTGCAATTGCCTTGGCAAAGGAATCCAGATTTCACAAGAGAACCAAGCACATCAAGAGACGCTTCAATTCCATCCGGGATCTAGTCCAGGTGGGAGACATAGAGATTTGCAAGATACATACGGATCTGAATGTTGCATACCCATTTACTAAGCCTCTTCCACGAGCAAAACATGATCAGCACCAAAGCTCCATGGGTGTTAGAATCATTACTGTGTAATCTAGATTATTGACTCTAGTGCAAGTGGGAGACTGAAGGAAATATGCCCTAGAGGAAATAATAGTGTTATTATTATATTTCCTTATATCATGATAAATGTTTATTATTCATGCTAGAATTGTATTATCCGGAAACATAATACTTGTGTGAATACATAGACAAACTAAAAGTCACTAGTATGCCTCTACTAGACTAGCTCGTTAATCAAAGATGGTTATGTTTCCTAACCATAGACATGTGTTGTTATTTGATTAACGGGATCATATCATTAGGAGAATGATATGATTGACATGACCCATTCCATTAGCTTAGCACCCGATCATTTAGTATGTTGCTATTGCTTTCTTCATGACTTATACATGTTCCTATGACTATGAGATTATGCAACTCCCATTTGCCGGAGGAACACTTTGTGTGCTACCAAACGTCACAACGTAACTGGGTGATTATAAAGGTGCTCTACAGGTGTCTCCAAAGGTACATGTTGGGTTGGTGTATTTCGGGATTAGGATTTGTCACTCCGATTGTCGGAGAGGTATCTCTGGGCCCTCTCGGTAATGCACATCACCTAAGCCTTGCAAGTAATACAACTAAATTAGTTAGTTGCGAGTTGATGTATTACGGAACGAGTAAAGAGACTTGCCGGTAACGAGATTGAACTAGGTATTGAGATACCGACGATCGAATCTCGGGCAAGTAACATACCGATGACAAAGGGAACAACGTATGTTGTTATGCGGTCTGACCGATAAAGATCTTCGTAGAATATGTGGGAGCCAATATGAGCATCCAGGTTCCGCTATTGGTTATTGACCGGAGACGTGTCTCGGTCATGTCTACATTGTTCTCGAACCCGTAGGGTCCGCACGCTTAAGGTTTCGATGACAGTTATATTATGAGTTTATGAGTTTTGATGTACCGAAGTTAGTTCAGAGTCCCGGATGTGATCACGGACATGACGAGGAGTCTCGAAATGGTTGAGACATAAAGATTGATATAAATCCATTAGGAGACTACACACAAGTCGCCTAGTACCTGCACAAACAAATAAGAACCTCGCCAGCAACGCGATAAAAGGGTTGTCAATCCCTTCATGGTCAGTTACGAAAGTGAGATCTGATAAAGATAATAAGATAAATATTTTTGGTATTTTTGTTGTATAGATTGAAAAGTAAAGATTGCAAAATAAAATAAATAGTAAACCAGAATTGCAGATCAGAAACTTATATGATGTAAAGTAGACCCGGGGGCCATAGGTTTCACTAGTGGCTTCTCTCAAGATAGCATATATTACGGTGGGTGGACAAATTACTGTCGAGCAATTGATAGAAAAGTGCATAGTTATGAGAATATCTAGGCATGATCATGAACATAGGCATCACGTCCGTGTCAAGTACACCGAAATGATTCTGCATCTACTATTATTACTCCACACATCGACCGCTATCCAGCATGCATCTAGATATTAAGTTCATAAGAACAGAGTAACGCATTAGGCAAGATGGCATGATGTAGAGGGATAAACTCAAGCAAGATATAAACCCCATCTTTTTATCCTCGATGGCAACAATACAATACGTGTTGGTTCCCTTTCTGTCAATGGGATCGAGCACCGCAAGATTGAACCCAAAGCTAAGCACTTCTCCCATTGCAAGAAAGATCAATCTAGTAGGCCAAACCAAACTGATAATTCGAAGAGACTTGCAAAGATATCAAATCATGCATATAAGAATTCAGAGAAGAATCAAATATTGTTCATATATAATCTTGATCATAAACCCACAATTCATCGGATCTCGACAAACACACCGCAAAAAGTATTACATCGAATAGATCTCCAAGAACATCGAGGAGAACTTTGCATTGAGATCCAAAGAGAGAGAAGAAGTCATCTAGCTAATAACTATGGACCCGAAGGTCTGTGGTAAACTACTCACACATCATCTAAGAGGATATGGTGTTGATGTAGAAGCCCTGCGTGATCGAATCCCCCTCCGGCAGATCACCGGAAAAGGTCCCCAGATGGGATCTCACGGGTACAGAAGTTTGCGGTGGTGGAAAAGTGGTTTCGTGGCTCCCCTGGATGTTTTTAGGGTATAAGAGCATATATAGGCAAAAGAAATAGGTCGGTGGAGCTACGAGGGGCCCACGAGGGTGGGGGGCGCACCTGCCCCCCTGGGCGCGCCACCCTACCTCGTGGCCGCCTCGTTGCTTCCTTGACCTCCACTCCAAGTCTCCTGGATTACGCTTGTTCCAAAAACGATCATCGCGAAGGTTTCGTTCTGTTTGATATTCCTTTTCTACGGAACACTGAAATAGGCAAAAAAACAACAATTTGCATTGGGCCTTCGGTTAATAGGTTAGTCCCAAAAATAATATAAAAGTGCATAATAAAGCCCATTAAACATCCAAAACAGATAATATAATAGCATGGAACAATCAAATATTATAGATACGTTGGAGACGTATCACTTAGAATCATCTGGATCAGTTTCAAAGCTAGCACCAATGTAACCATTTACGAAGAGCTCTTTGTCACCTCCATAAATAAGAAACATATCCTTAGTCCTTTTCAGGTATTTTAGGATGTTCTTGACCGTTGTCCAATGATCCACTCATGGATTACTTTGGTACCTCCCTGCTAGACTTATAGCAAGGCACACATCAGGTCTGGTACACATCATTGCATACATGATAGAACCTATGGCTGAGGCATAGGGAATGACTTTCATTTTCTCTCTATCTTCTGCAGTGGTCGGGCATTGAGTCTGACTCAACTTCACACCTTGTAACACAGGCAAGAACCCTTTCTTTGACAGATCCATTTTGAACTTCTTCAAAACTTTATCAAGGTATGTGCTTTGTGAAAGTCCAATTAAGTGTCTTGATCTATCTCTCTAGATCTTGATGCCCAATATATAAGAAGCTTCACCGAGGTCTTTCATTGAAAAACTCTTATTCAAGTATCCTTTGATGCTATCCAAAAATTCTATATCATTTCCAATCAACAATATGTCATCCACATATAATATTAGAAATGCTACAGAGCTCCCACTCACTTTCTTGTAAATATAGGCTTCTCCAAAAGTCTGTATAAAACCATATGCTTTGATCACACTATCAAAGCGTATATTCCAACTCTGAGATGCTTGCACCAGTCCATAAATGGATCGCTGGGGCTTGCACACTTTGTTAGCACCATTAGGATCGACAAAACCTTCTGGTTGTATCATATACAACTATTCTTTGAGAAATCCATTAAGGAATGCAGTTTTGACGTCCATTTGCTAGATTTCATAATCATAAAATGCGGCAGTTGCTAACATGATTCCGACAGACTTAAGCATTGTTACGGGTGAGAAAGTCTCATCTAGTCAACTCCTTGAACTTGTCGAAAACCTTTCGCAACAAGTCGAGCTTTGTAGACAGTAACATTACCATCAGCGTCAGTCTTCTTATTGAAGACACATTTATTCTCTATGTCATGCCGATCATCGGGCAAGTCAACCAAAGTCCACCCTTTGTTCTCATACATGGATCCCATCTCAGATTTCATGGCCTCAAGCCATTTCATGGAATCTGGGCTCATCATCCCTCCCTCATAGTTTGTAGGTTCCTCATGGTCTAGTAACATGACTTCCAGAACAGTATTACCGTACCACTCTGGTGCGGAACGTACTCTGGTTGACCTACGAGGTTCGTTAGTAACTTAATTTGAAGTTTCATGATCATCATCATTAACTTCCTCACCAGTTGGTGTAGGCATCACGGGAACAGTTTTCTGGGATGAGCTACTTTCCAATTCGAGAGAAGGTATAATTACCTCATCAAGTTCTACTTTCCTCCCACTCACTTCTTTTGAGAGAAACTCCTTCTCTAGAAAGGATCCATTCTTATCAACAAAGATCTTGCCTTCGGGTCTGTGATAGAAGGTGTACCCAACAGTTTCTTTTGGATATCCTATGAAGACGCACTTCTCCGATTTGGGTTCAAGCTTATCAGGCTGAAGCATTCTCACATAAGCATCGCAACCCCAAAATTTAAGAAACGACAGCTTAGGTTTCTTGCCAAACCACAGTTCATACGGTGTCGTCTCAACGGATTTAGATGGTGCCCTATTTACTGTGAATGCAGCTATCTCTAATGCATAACCCCAAAATGATAGTGGTAAATCAGTAAGAGACATCATAGATCACACCATATCTAATAAAGTATAGTTACAACGTTCGGACACACCATTACGCTGTGGTGATCCAGGTGGCGTGAGTTGTGAAACTATTCCACATTGTTTTAAATGAAGGCCAAACTCGTAACTCAAATATTCGCCTCCGCGATCAGATCGTAGAAACTTTATTTTCTTGTTATGATGATTTTCCACTTCACTCTGAAATTCTTTGAACTTTTCAAATGTTTCACGCTTGTGTTTCATTAAGTAGATATACCCATATCTGCTCAAATCATCTGTCAAGGTCAGAAAATAACGATACCCACCACGAGCCTCAACACTCCTCGGACCACATACGTGGGTGTGTATTATTTCCAACAAGTCAGTGGCTCGCTCCATTGTTCCGGAGAATGGAGTCTTAGTCATCTTGCCCATGAGGCATGGTTCGCAAGCATCAAATGATTCATAATCAAGTGATTCCAAAAGTCCATCTGCATGGAGTTTCTTCATGCACTTTACACCAATATGACCTAAACAGCAGTGCCACAAATATGTTGCACTATCATTATCAACTTTGCATCTTTTGGCATCAATATTATGAATATGTGTATCACCACGATTGATATTCAACAAAAATAGACCACTCTTCAAGGGTGCATGACCATAAAAGATATTACTCATATAAATAGAACAACCATTATTCTCTATTTAAATGAATAATCGTCTCGCATCAAACAAGATCCAGATATAATGTTCATGCTTAATGCTGCACCAAATAACAATTATTCAGGTCTAAAACTAATCCCGAAGGTAGATGTAGAGGTAGCGTGCCGACGGCGATCACATCGACCTTGGAACCATTCCCGGCGCGCATCGTCACCTCATCCTTAGCCGATCTTCATTTAATCTGTAGCCCCTGTTTCAAGTTGCAACTATGAGCAACCGAACCCGTATCAAATACCCAGGCGCTACTACGAGCATTAGTAAGGTACACATCAATAACGTGTATATCAAATATACCTTTGTTCACTTTGCCAGCCTTCTTATCCGCTAAATACTTGGGGCAGTTCTGCTTCTAATGACCAGTCCCTTTGTAGTAGAAGCACTCAGTTTCAGGCTTGGGTCCAAACTTGGGCTTATTCCCGGGAGTGACAACTTGCTTGCCATTATTCATGAAGTTCCCCTTCTTTCCCTTGCCCTTTTTCTTGAAACTAGTGGTCTTGTTAGCCATCGAAAATTGATGCTCTTTCTTGATTTCTACCTCCGCAGCTTTGAGCATAGCGAAGAGCTCGGGAATTGTCTTATTCATCCCTTGGGTATTATAGTTCATCACGAAGCCTTTGTAGCTTGGTGGCAGTGATTGAAGAACTTTGTCAATAACACTATCATCTGGAAGATTAACTCCTAGCTGAGTCAAGTGGTTATGGTACCCAGACATTTCGAGTATGTGTTCACTGACAGAATTGTTCTCCTCCATCTTGCAGCTATAAAACTTGTTGGAGACTTCATATCTCTCAACTCGGGCATTTTCTTGAAATATTAACTTCAACTCCTGGAACATCTCATATGGTCCATGACGTTCAAAACATCTTTGAAGTCCCGATTCTAAGCCCTAAAGCATGGAACACCGAACTATAGAGTAGTCATCAAACTGCCTCTGCCAGACGTTCAAAGCGTCTACATTAGCGGTAGGGGACTTGTCACCTAGCGGTGCATCAAGGACATAGTTCTTCTGTGTAGCAATGAGGATAATCCTCAAGTTACGTACCCAGTCCGTGTAGTTGCTACCATCATCTTTCAACTTAGCTTTCTCTAGGAACGCATTAAAATTCAAGGAAACGGTAGCACGGGCCATTGATCTACAACATAGATATGCAAAAACTATCAGGACTAAGTTCATGATAAATTAAGTTCAATTAATCATATTACTTAAGAACTCTCACTTAGATAGACATCCCTCGAGTCATCTAAATGATTACATGATCCATATCAACTAAACCATGTTCGATCATCACGTGAGATTGAGTAGTTTTCAATGGTGAACATCTCTATGTTGGTCATATCTACTATATGATTCACATTCGACCTTTCGGTCTCTAGTGTTCCGAGGCCATGTCTGTACATGCTAGGCTCGCCAAGTTTAACCTGAGTATTCTGCACGTGCAAAACTGTCTTGCACCTGTTGTATGTGAACATAGAGCTTATCACACCCGACCATCACGTGGTGTCTCGGCACGACGAACTGTCGCAACAGTGCATACTCAGGGAGAACACTTATACCTTGAAATTTAGTGAGAGATCATCTTATAATGCTACCGCCGTACTAAGCAAAATAAGATGCATGAAAGATAAACATCACATGCAATCAAAATATGTGACATGATATGGCCATCATCATCTTGTGCCTTTGATCTCCATCTCCAAAGCACCGTCATGATCTCCATCGTCACTGGCTTGACACCTTGATCTCCATCGTAGCGTCGTTGTCGTCTCGCCAACTATTGCTTCTACAACTATCGCTAACGCATAGTGATAAAGTAAAGCAATTACATGGCCATTGCATTTCATACAATAAAGAGACAACCATAAGGCTCCTACCAGTTGCCGATAACTTTTACAAGACATGATCATCTCATACAATAACGTATATCACATCATGTCTTGACCATATCACATCACAACATGCCCTACAAAAACAAGTTAGACGTCCTCTACTTTGTTGTTGCAAGTTTTATGTGGCTGCTACGGGCTTCTAGTAAGAACCGTTCTTACCTACGCATCAAAACCACAACGATGTTTCGTCAAGTATGTTGTTTTAACCTTCAACAAGGACCGGTCGTAGTCAAATTCGATTCAACTAAAGTTGGAGAAACAGACACCCGCCAGCCACCTTTATGCAAAACAAGTTGCATGTATATCGGTGGAACCGGTCTCATGAATGTGGTCATGTAAGGTTGGTCTGGGCCGCTTCATCCAACAATACCGCCGAATCAAAATAAGACGTTGGTGGTAAGCAGTATGACTATCATCGCCCACAACTATTTGTGTTCTACTCGTGCATATCATCTACGCATAGACCTGGCCCGGATGCCACTGTTGGGGAACGTAGCATGCAATTTAAAAAATTCCTACGATCAGACGGGATATATCTAGGAGATGCATAGCAATGAGAGGGGGAGAGTGTGTCCACGTACCCTTGTAGACCGAAAGTGGGAGTGTTAGTTTAACGCGGTTGATGTAGTCGAACGTCTTCTCGATTCAACCGATCAAGCACCAAACGTACGACACCTCCGAGTTCTGCACATGTTCAGCTCGATGACGTCCCTCGAACTATTGATCCAGCAAAGTGTCGAGGGAGAGTTTCGTCAGCACGACGGCGTGGTGACGGTGATGGTGAAGTGATCCGTGCAGGGCTTTGCCTAAGAACTATGACAATATGACCGGAGGAGTAAACGATGGAGGGGGCGCCGCACACGGCTTGGAACAATTGATGTGTGTTAGAGGTGCCCCCACCCCCGTATATAAAGGAGGGAGAGGCGAGGAGGCCGGCCCTAGGTGCACCCCAAGTGGGAGGAGACCCACTTGGGCTCCTAGTAGGATTCGGCCCCCCTTCCTTTTATCAGAGGGAGAAAGGGGGAAGGAGAAGGAAAGGAGGGCTCCGCCCCCTCCCCTAGTCCAATTCGGACTCCTCCCTTGGGGGGGGGGCTCCACCCCTTGTGGGCTGGCCTGCCTCCCTCCTATGTCCCATATGGCCCATATCTTCCCGCGGGGGGTTCTGGTAACCCCCTGGTACTCCGATACGTACCCGATACATTCTGAAACACTTCCGGTGTTCGAATACTATCGTCCAATATATCAATCTTTACCTCTAGACTATTTTGAGACTCCTCATCATGTCCGTGATCCCATCCGGGACTCCAAACAACATTCGGTCACCAAATCACATAACTCATAATACAAATCGTCATCGAACGTTAAGCGTGCAGACCCTATGGGTTCGAGAACTATCTAGACATGACCGAGACACCTCTCCGGTCAATAACCAACAAGGGAACCTGGATGCTCATATCGGTTCCTACATATTATACGAAGATCTTTATCGGTCAAACTGTAATGACAACATACGTCATTCCCATTGTCATCGGTATGTTACTTTCCCGAGATTCGATCGTCGGTATCTTCATACCTAGGTTAATCTCGTTACCGGCAAATCTCTTTACTTGTTCCGTAATGCATCATCCCACAACTAACTCATTAGTCACATTGCTTGCAAGGCTTATCATGATGTGCATTACCGAGAAGGCCCAGAGATACCTCTCCGACACTCGGAGTGACAAATCCTAATATCAATCTATGCCAACCCAATAGACACCTTCGAAGATACCTGTAGATCATCTTTATAATCACCCAGTTACGTTGTGACGTTTGATAGCACACAAGGTATTCCTTGGGTATACGGAAGTTGCATAATCTCATAGTCAAAGGAATATGTATAAGACATGAAGAAAGCAATAGCAATGAAACTTTAACGATCATTATGCTAAGCTAACGGATGGGTCTTGTCCATCACATCATTCTCCTAATGATGTGATCTCGTTCATCAAATGACAACACATGTCTATGGTTAGGAAACTTAACCATCTTTGATTAACGAGCTAGTCTAGTAGAGGCATACTAGGGACACTGTGTTTTGTCTATGTATCCACACATGTATCAAGTTTCCGGTTAATGCAATTCTAGCATGAATAATAAAAATTTATCATGATATAAGGAAATATCAATAACAACTTTATTATTGCCTCTAGGGCATATTTCCTTCATGGTGAGCCTATATGCGGACGATGCGGTCATCTTTGCAAACCCGATCAAAGAAGAGATTGAAACACTGATGCAAATTGTACACTATTCCGGGGAAGCCACAAGACTGAAAATAAACCTCTAGAAGTCAATGGCCACGCCAATCCGGTGCTTTGAAATTAATATGGAGTAGGTCCTATAGAGCTTCGGCGGGCAACAAACAAGCTTCCCCCTCACATACTTGGGACTGCCGGTCACCATCAAGGAATCAGATTAGTCCACCTACAGTTTATCCTTGACAGGATTCGGGCTCGACTTGCTAGGTGGAAAGGAAAACTAATGTCCATCGCGGCCCGGAGGGTCCTAGTCAGAGTTTTCCTTAGCTCATTGTCAACATTTGCAGTTACGGCACATCAGGTGAAAAAAATATTTCTCAAGGAAGTTGATAAATCCCGTCGAAGATTCCTATGGGCACAAGACGAGGAACTGTCAGGAGGGAGTGCAAGGTTAATTGGTCCAAAGTTTGCTCGCCGATAGAATACGGTGGGCTTGTCATCCTCAACCTCGAGAAATTCAGTAGGGCACTTAGGTTGCGATGGTTGTGGCACTCTTGGAAGAATCCCGATCGACCATGGGTGGGGATGGAGGTGCCATGTGATGATAGAGACAAGGCCACATACAACGCAATGACGACGATCACCATAGGGGACGGAAGCAGGGCCACCTTCTGGGATGTGGCTGGGCGGACGCTGAACCCTTGAAGCTCTCCTTCCTGCGCCTGTTCAAACACTCTAAAAGGAAAAATAGAACTATACAGGCGGCAGTCCATGCCAACACTTGGATCAAGGACCTGGCACATGGAGATACAAACCCCCTGCTCCATGAGTTCTTGAACATGGAGAGGTTGATCAGAATCGCCAGAGCGAGAATCAGACTGGGCCAACCGGATGAGATTAAATGGGAGCTCACGGCAAATGAGCACTACAGCGCATCATCGACGTATCAAGCCTAGTTCCAAGGATCCCCGAAGACCCCTTTCAAGGTGATTTTCTGGAGTCTCTGGGCTCCTGGATGTCTCAAGATCTTCTCATGATTGATGCATCTAAAATGAGTATGGTGCAACGACAGGATGCAAAGACAAAGATGGGAGAACCAATACTTCTGTCAACTATGCTTCAGACACCTAGAAAGCTCGATCCACCTGTTCTGGCAGTGTGAACTGTCTAGGGATGTTTGGGAGAAGGTGGCTACATGGAACGGCTGCCAGGCCATGAGCCCATCCATCTGGTCCTCCCTCAACCACTCAACAGACATTGTTGAGAGGATCATCAGTAGCACAACGACATTGAACCGAAAGGGGATCACAACGATCGTCACCCTGGTGCTATGGGAAATCTGGTTGGAGCCACACCAGTGCACCTTCAGAGACAAAATTGCACAAGGGATAGATGTTTTGACGGCTGCAAGACGAAGCATTGAACTATATATGGAGCCAAGCAGGAGCCAAATGCTTGGAGCAGCCGTTTGCAGAGCCGACAGCAGGGATTGGCTAAGTCGTGTAATATAACTGTAGTGCCTCTGTGCCTTTTCTTTCTTTTTGCTTTTCCCTTTGATATCTAGATCACATCCTCCATGTTAAGCATTTTCCCGCTAGTTCCTGCTGAATATATGAATGCCAGCAATTTGCTAGATCTTTCAAAAAAAGGAGTTCGAGAGTTGACCGGTGCATGTGTGGTGATGATGGGTCACCGGTGCCAAAGAAGAACCATATGTTAGAGGGATGCCTGGTGCGTCGGCGACTCCGGCAGGGTGGCACGGTCGCAATGCCAACTGCAGGTATGGTGGTTGGAGACGGCGCTTCAGCCGGTGGCAGCCGGCTGCAATGGGGCCAGCGTGCAACGATGTTGTGGAGAGGAGGAAGGCGGCGGGAGAATCAAAGGATTGCAACATTATGAACTAACAAATAATCCTCCCCTAAAAGCATCTACAGCGGTGCCTCAAACCTTCCTTTTATGTCGCGGACGGCCCAGTCACTGACCAGTCAAGAAAAAACTCAAACAAGCTCCTCATATCGACCCTAAAAGCCCGGCCAGACCGATACCCCTCATATTCAACCCAAATCTCAGGCGGATATGGGGAGACCCGAGCGCGCCTGCCACATCGGACCAGACAGGCGGACCCTGCCCCAAATTGCACCAAATCACCCCCTGTCCTAGCCGATTCGTTTTATTCCTCTCCTCTCTCTCCTCTATTCTCCGCGTCATCCCTCCCCTAGCTCTGCCGCCATACTGAGTCGTCACGCCGCCAACACCGCTCAACGGCTCGCCCATCCGTTCTCACCTCCGCAGACGTTGTTGCCGGCCCGGCCGCCACTACGCTACATCCGGTAACTCTACTATCGATAGTCGCAACTATAACATGGGGTCATATCTTGCTGATGATATCTATTCTCGGTGAGCGGCGTTTGTGAAGACCATATCCAAACCCCGAGGTAAAAAACAAAGCCACTTTGCAACAATGCAAGATGCAGTTGGGAAGGATGTGGAGAGGAAATTCAGAGTTCCCCAAGCTGGTTGGAGAATTGTTTGTGGAGCTGCAATGATGTGTGAATCGAAGACTTTATGGCAAGTAATGACATGTTGTATTATTTTGCACAATATGATTGTCGAGTACGAGGGTGGTGGAGTAGCCCAAACCAATGATTTTGCGACGCCTGGAGAACAATTTCACATTCCAAAACAACAAGATGCATATCATCTTATGAGAATCTTTGCGATCAACAGGTGCACACGCATCTACTCAGTGATCTTGTGAAGTATACATGGACCTACAATGCAAACAAAGTGCTAATGTTTGAATTGTGCACTTCAAATAAATTATATGTTCAAACTATGTATTTTCGATATCAACATTTAATATTTACGTGTGAGATAGATGTCCATGAATTTGCATTAATTTAAGAGTCATGCATGATTGTCATTGACAGGCACGACATTTGAGAGGTTGTTCAATACTGTTCGTGGGTCTGTGTGAACATGTCCGCAGACATACAGAAGGCCGGATTTATCATGTCCTATTGCAGATGCTTTAACATCTTGGTACTAGTATAGTAGATAACATGAACAGAGTAAATCATTTCCAGCAAATTTGCATGCGCATAGCACCAAATTTGTGGGACGCATCCCGCATACAACCAAATTAATCGTGATGGAGATTTATCTGGAATTCTGGACCATCTCTTGCTGGTAGACGTACGAATCATGGTTCTTGCTAAGATCTGTATATGATGACAGGAGGTTTCTGAATTGGACGCCGCTTGTCCTCGCTCGACGAGAATTTTTGGTGGCCTCGCCAAGTTTGAGAGCAACTCTAGCCGAGTCGGCATATTGTCGGCTATACTAATGGTCAATGTAGTAATTTAGGGTTAGAATGACACTCGATGCAGGATCACGTTAAATAACAAAGCGCGGTCCGGATGTATTTACTCGGATGGTCGACATGCGAGAGAAAAGGAAAATTGATGCCCGATATAGCATCGTTCAAGCAGCAGTAGGTAGACTCCAAAGGAGAGTGGGTTTCTACGCCCGAGCTCACCTAAGAACAGTGAATTCGAAACAAAGAGTAAATTTTTGAACTTTTTTGCTATTTTTACACTAAAGATGATGAAATTTTCTATGGGCAAATTTTAACATGCTCCCTCTTACCTCTTCTTTTTACATGAGAAGTAAGAAAGTAAAACTTAATCAGACCACTAATTGATGAGATCAACGGCTCAGATCTATTACATACTCTTACCTCTCATGTAAAAAGAGAGGGTAAGAGGGAGCATGCTAAAACTGCTCTTTCCTATGAGCTTGCAAATTTTCATGCCAAGATGACTTGGGGAGGAACTCCATAAAAAAAAAGAGGCAAAAACGGAGCTAGAAAAACTCGAGCAGCTTCGGCCATTTTGGAGCTCCGATTTTGTGTTTTGTCTTTACGGAGCTCCCCTGAAGTCACCTTGGCACCATTTTTTTGCAAGCTCCCAGAAAATTACATCATATCTACCGCAAACAAAATCATATCTTTTTTTTTCAATTTACTGTTCACGCTGTAGGAGATGAGCTCGGGCTCAGCCCCGAATCCAAAGCAGCCATATATACAGCACAAAACTGCCAACACCAAAGCTCAAAAGGCAGAAGTGAAAATTACCCGCCACCGAATACAACTGTGCCAAGCACAGACAGCAGCACTTTCATCCGGCGCAAGCCGGCCAGAGAGCAGCCAACAAACGAGCGTCGGGGCCGGTCCCTCGCCGCCCGCCGTCCATCTGTATGTCCCGTTTGCACCACAGCTCCACTGTTCCAGGCCAACCCTACCGCGATAGTAATAGGGCACCTTCCAGTCCAGGGCTCCAGGCCAGCCAGGGTCCCGGCGACCCTCCTACTCCTACCCCTCCCAACTGCCGCTGCCACTGTGCTCACCGATTCTCAACGGAGGAAATGGCCATGCACAGCACACCACACCGCAGTGCACCTACCTAGGGTCGGTCCTCTACCTACCAACTCCCCCACTTTAACGCTAATCTCCAACAGAAAAAAGGCCAAAGGCGACGGAGGCTGGACTCACTGGACTGGAAGCCACCCGGCCGGCCTCCTCCTCCTCAGTAGCCCTCACTCTCCCACACTGCTCACTGGTTGGTCGATGATGATAAAAACCTCCACAGGATAGGAATCTCAAGCCATCCTCCTCCTCCTCCTCCTCCCGGCAGTTTCCTCCACGGCTCCACCACCCCGAGCCCAAGCCAACCGAGCAAAGCGCACGCCAAAGCGAGGGGCTTTGCCTCGAATCCTGGGCGAGCCGAGCCACGAGCCCCACCACCACTGCTTTCGCCTTTCCGTTCATTCCAAGAACCGGCGTACGTACATGGAGCCGGCGGCGGCGGACGAGCCGGTGCACAAGGGGCGGACCAACTCCATCCTGCTCCCCATCCTCGCCGTGCTCCTCGCCTACCTGCTCTACCGCTACCTCCGCCCGCGCCTCCGCGGCCTGCGCCTCGACCGCCTCCCGTTCCGCGTCCCGGACTGCCTCCGCCGCCGCGGCAATGCCACCCGGACCACCCTGCTGCCCTACTTCGCGCCCATCGCCGACCGCCTCGGCGCGCTGCAGCCCTACCTCGGCCCCATCGCCGACCGCCTCGGGGTCGGCGGCCCGCACGGCCACGGCGGCGGGTACGGCGGCGCCGACGCGCTCGTCAGGTTCCCCGGCGGCGAGGGCCTGTCGGTGGCCGCCATCCTCGAGGCGCCTGGGGAGGTGGTGGCCAAGTCGTCGCACAGCACGCTCTACCGCGCCGCCATGCGCTCCGGGGAGACGGCCGTGCTGCTCCGGTTCGTGCGGCCCGCGTGCGCCGTGGGCGCCGACGAGGCCGCCGCCGCCGCGCGCCGGATCGGCGCCGTCAGCCACCCGAACCTCGTGCCGCTCCGCGCCGTGTACGTCGGGCCCAGGGGCGAGAAGCTGCTCGTGCACCCCTTCTACGCCGCCGGCTCGCTCCACCGCTTCTTGCAAGGTCAGGGCGCATCACTCACTCTTGCTTTGGTCGACATGTTCATCCTGATTCGTACAAATGCACAATTTTGCTACGTCAAAGTGCACATGAGCCCACACCGCAAATGAAACTTTTTCTTATTCTATTTGTTGCGACGAGATCACACATGAAACATTATACAATTACTCCTACATTTCGTCACAAGGGAAAAGCATGGCGTGGTTGCGAAGCGAGTTCGAAGACTCCAAAAAGGCAGATCAGCAGCTTTCACTAAACAAAAATCATTTGGGCCATCAGTTTCAACTTTCTTTTTCGATAATCAGTATCAACTTTTGAGGCAATGTGGAATGTGTTACACAGTTTGGTTATGGTACAGAGTCCATTTCTTATTTCCAGTTCATGTTCGCTGGTTCTTATTATTATTGCCTACTGCGGCCAGGCAGGAAACATTTCTCTGCTTTGGTTGTTAGCCTGAGACCTCACATGACACTGTCCTGAAGCAATGGTCCTGGCCATTAATGTTACATAAGGTCATTAGATCACCCTTCACAATCGTGATCGTTGGGGCATACAATCATTCCAGCGTGTTGCTCAGTTAAAACAGTGGTTAGTGCTGTATAGTCGTCTGTCAAACAGTAGTGAACATAGTCATTGTTGTGCCTTAATTGAAGGCACATGCACACATGTTCAGTCTTTTCAAGCCAAAACCATGCATTCATAATATTGGCATTTGTTGTGATGGTAGCTGATGATAGTCTGCCTGTGTGCTGCCATTTTCACAGAGGGGATCGCCGACTCGCAGAGATGGAGCCTGATCTGCAAGCTCTCCGTGTGCATCGCCAAGGGGCTCGACCACCTGCACACGGGGATGGAGAAGCCGATCATCCACGGCAACCTCAAGACGAGCAACATCCTCCTCGACGCCAGCTACGAGTGCAGGATCTCGGACTACGGCCTCTACCTCCTGCTCAACACCGGCGGCGCCCACGAGATGCTGGAGGCGTCGGCGGCGCAGGGGTACAAGGCGCCGGAGCTGGTCAAGATGAGGGACGCCACCAGGGAGAGCGACGTGTACAGCCTGGGCGTGGTGCTGCTGGAGATGCTCGCGCAGAAGGAGCCCGCCGGCGACGACGACCGCGCGCCCAGCTCCCGCGACATCTTCCTGCCGGCGTCGTTCAAGAACCTGGTGCTCGAGAGGAAGATCTCCGACGCCTTCAGCTCCGACCTCGTCAGGCAGAGCAGGAAGTCGGGGAACGAGAAGAAGCTGAACGCGTTCTTCGAGCTGGCCACGGCGTGCTGCAGCCCTTCGCCGTCGCTCCGGCCCAACACCAAGGAGATACTCAGAAGGCTTGAGGAGATAGCAAAATAATTAACTAAATGTGGGTAGGTTCACCATTCAGACGTAGCACGAGGCAAGGCTCAAGGAACGACTGAACCTCTGCTGGACGGAAAATTGGAGAATGGAGGCACACGGTTCAGATATCATGGAATGTGTATAGTCAGAGTGTAAGCGCGGTGGAGGCCATCGTCTCAAGAATATACTCATTGTACGTAATTTATTTTCTTGTGCTTTGCTTGAAACCGACCATGTACAAAGTGTTGAAAGAGTGGGGAAGGCGTATGCTGCATGTTCATGCATCAAAATCGCCATGTCGATGTAACCTTGGTCTGATCTGAGTGTTATATCAGATATGATTGGTAGGAGCATTTGCTGTGCAGCTTGTGATGTTCCCGGTGCATGTGCGGTTGTTCTACTTGTACGCACTGACAAGGGCCGGCAGGGAGTGATTCTCTCCAAGGGAATTATGCCCAGCGTTGCCTGATTTCGGTCTCTGCACAGTCATGCTGTCCTTAACAGTGGCTAGATTCCGAAATAGTAAGAAATTAAGATTCGGAACTTTTGGTTGTAGCTAGATTGCTCAGCGGCATGGCCTCAAAAACAGGTCACCATCCACCACCTTCTCTTTCGCCGACACCAAAAGCGTAGCGTCCGTAACACACGGGCCTACAGTCTGCTGATTTATTTCGTAACCTGCAAATGAATCGCCTATTCACTATCCCACGTCAACAAATGATCATCCTGTGCTAGCTTAAGCTTACCAAACGATCTTCGGCTTGACGCCAGGAAAACTTACTGATCATCTCGAGTCTCCTTGTCCCTGAATTATCGTAATGAGACGAAACATGAAAGGCATGTGTCATGGCCTCCGCTGGCCGAGTGATTATCAGGTGGGTGAGGCCTTGGTTTGTGCCACCGGTTAGCCGCGGCGTCTCTCTCGCAGCGCAGGGAAAGCGGCAGCACGTGAAGCGCCAACGAACCCACCGAGAAAACTTGGAGCAAGCCTCCAAGCCTCCAAGCCGGGACCGCCTCTCGTCGTCCTCCAACTCCGCGGCCCCCTAATGGTAGATCTTGTGGGCACGTACATACGTCCGTAGGCCGTAGCGTAGATCAAATGCCCCTGCGCGCGCTCAGGCCGGCCGGCCGGTCCGGTCCGGTGCACGGACGCCTGCGCTCGCCGTGCCGTATCATCAATTTGCTAATGCACATGTCCCTTGGTCACAAATCTTACGATGTGTGCTGTCGACGCGTTTTTACTGCCTCTGGCCCGTTGCCGACGCCGACGCCGATGCCATGGCCGTGCGCCGTGGTCCTCGCCCGTCCATTCGCGGCTACTACAGTTGTGCGCGCCGTCCGTCGTGTAGCGTCTTGTGGGCATGCGGCGTGCACCGTGTTTAACTTGGTAAGCTAAGCCGCACACGGCAAAGTGTTCGGGTCGGTGGGAGGCGGGCCACCGTACCTACCTATGCGTCGACATGTACCCGGTGTACGTACGTGCCGGGCCGCGACGGCGATGGCTGGGGAGAGGAGATGATGGTGGATTGGTGGTGGCGGTGGTTGCGCGTGGCTGGCGCGGCGGAGTAGGAGTGGTAGGGCGTCGGGGCGGTACCACGCGGATTGGGTGCGCGTGCACGGCGCCGAGCGCAGGGGGCTGCGTGGCCGGAGGATAGATGCGTCGCACGCAGGCGCAGGCATGTGGGCGTCATGTGGTAGGGAGTTGGCTGTGGGTGCTACTACTGGGTGAGATAAGGCTCTGATAAGATGTGATTTGGCTACTGCCGCTCGCGATTCGCTGCTGCGCTGTCTACTCATTGCGAGAGTTGATGCTTGTCACTGAATGTGAATGGTACCGTACCGGAGTTAAATCAAGTGAAAGCAGCAAGTACCACTGCCGGTGCCGGGGTTTATTTATGTTGGGTTGCACTGCGGCGCTGCAATCATCGCTCTTCCGTGCGGCTTCATTCGTTCCTTTGCTGGGGCCGGGGGAAACGGGTTGGCCTTGGCCGTCGCCGGCCGAATGCAATATGGCATCGCGACCCAAAGCTTTTGCTGCGGTATTGCCGACTTGCAAGTTAAGTTTTTTTTTAATGAACGAGCAAGCTCGGTTGAGATCCTTGCTTTTTCAACCTTGAACAGTGGTATTTGTTTTGATAGAGTATTTTTCATTAATTCATATTGAAACACAAGCAGATGTACAAAATACAACGAGCACACAGCCAGCCACTACACGACTAGGATGCACACAATCAATACACACACACAAAGATATTCATCACAAAATCAAAACTATGCCTAGGTCAAATGAAAAAGAAAAGGAGAAAGGACTTCGCCGAAGCAGTAGAAACAACCATTGATGTGGCATGCCCTACTGCAAACATGACTAGTACACAAGTCATGGTGAGTACGTCGGTCAATGACAAGCGGTTGCAGGCAACTTCGGCAGTCGTCGACAAAGGGGTGCGAACGGAGGATATTACGAATGAGGCAGCGACAATGCATGTGGACGAGGCGGATGTCGGAAAGAAAGTTGTTGATGTGAGTTGTAATTATGTAAGGACATGAGGACTATATTGTAAAAGAACAAAAATCTAAATGAAGGGAGGTGAGAAGGGGATCGGTAGAAGACCCCAGATTTTTCCCCAATGTCTCCTCTCCTTCATGAACCCTAGTTCACAAATCCATGAGTGACAAGATGGTATCAGGGCGGGACGAATCCTGTGTGGTTCTCCTGTGATTTCGATTGATTTTGGTCGTCGGTGCGGTGCGGTGCTGTGTCGCTCCTATTGTTGGAGGTGCTTCTGCTGCTGGCTTTGTTGTAGGTGTCGGGAAGCGACCTCGATTCTGCCTGAATCAAGTACAACCGGGGAGGCTCCTGCAGCTACCAGTTGAATTGAATAGAGCCTGGGCGTCTAGACTCCCTCCCCCGCTACAAGCTAATTTTTTCTCTCCTGCCATCCGGCGCCGTGAGCAGGTCTAGTTCGTCCCCAACTTGACTCTCGGACTCCTTGAGCTTCTGTGTTTTTTATTGCTTTAGAAGAAGAATCAGTGTTGCCTGGAGCTGCTTTGGTGGTCAGCTGGCCGGATTAAATAATACTATTTGCTAGTGTTGCAATCTGAAGTAATTGCCGTACTCTTTGGCACATTGTTGAGCTGTACTAGTTGGTTCCTCTTTTTGCTGCACGTATTTGATAAGAAGAACCAAGTACTAGTGTTGGAATATATTCTTGCTCACTGAACCATGGGAGATCCAAGTACAGAAAAACAGGGGATTCTAGTGTTGATAAGATGTATGAAATATTTAGCAAACTTCTTAAGCACCAGCAGGCTGCTGAGCCAGTTAAGCATACACTTGAGCCAAATCCAGTCAAACTATCAGGACCTGGTGACTACATCAGTTGGGCACGCCATGCCAAATTGATTTTGAGCGCCAATGAGTATGATTATTTACTTGTTGGGAGTGAAGAAAGTTTGGAGAAAGGCGGTGCGGGCAGGAAACAAATCAATGATAAAGTACTAGTATGGCTGTTGGGAAGTATGGAACCAAAAATAAGAGAACAAGTGGAAGGCATGGACACTGTTTGTGAGGTCTGGTCATCTTTGAAGAAACAATTTGCAGGGAAAACAAATAAAATGCAAGCCACCCGTATCATGCATGAGTTAACTAATTTGAAGCAGCGCTCAAGATCTGTAACAGAGTATCCAGGTGAAGTAAAAAAATTATATAGAAACTTACATTATCATCACCCTTTTGAACCTGTAGACAAGGATGACTTGGCAATTCATCATGTGTGGTTTGAGTCGTTTGTGAGCAAGCTCTTTCTTGATGGCCTAGACCAGGAACTAAACCTCCATCGTCAATTGATATTTGGAATGCCTGAGTGGCCTAGTCTTGATGATATTATTTCTAGCATGATTGAGGAGGAGACTCGTTTGGCACAACCGAAGGAGGATGGTCAGGAGCGTGCAAATGCTCGTGCTGCATTATCCATACAACCTCGCCGTGCTACAAATTCCTTTGGTAAGGTGGATAAAAGCAAATTGCTTTGTGACCATTGCAAGAGAAAAGGACACACCAAGGATGAGTGTTTTGAGTTGCATGGTTATCCACCTTGGTGGGATAAAGGGAGATCTCAGCTAGGGGGAGCTCGGGGTTCAAACAAAAGACAAGCTAATTACAATGCATCTGCAAGGGAACTACATGTGGTAGATATGCAAGCTCTTGAGGATTTCAAATCCAAGCTCAAATTCTCTGAAGGCTCATCTTCGTCCCAAGGTTCCTCCAAAGTTGATTCTAGCTTTAATGCCATCACCCAAGGTATGGAATCCCACCAAGCCCAGTCAAAATCATGGATAATTGATACTGGAGCTACTAACCACATGACAGGTGCCTCAAACTTGTTTACTTCCTACACACCTACCTCTGGTAAGGACAAAGTTCGTGTTGCTGATGGTTCCATGGCACCTATTACAGGACGTGGAACTGTCCAGTGTACCAAGACATTGTCCTTATCCCCAGTTCTGCATGTTCCTAAATTTCCTATCAGCCTATTATCAGTTAGCTCCATCACTAGTGCTCTCAAGTGTAGATGTTGGTTTGATCCTACCTGTTGTGTTTTTCAGGAGCTTGGGACAGGGAGAGTTCTCGGGACTGGGACCATGCATGAGGGACTCTACTATCTTGATGAAGGGGGAGATGAAATTGCTCTTGCAACCTGCATGTCTCCTACTCAAGAATTGTTACTTCATCACCGAAGATTGGGACACCTCTCTTTTGCTGCCATGTCATGTATTTATCCCTCTCTCTTTAACTTGTGTTCTAGAGAATCCCTTGTATGCGACGCATGTGAATTAGCAAAACATACAAGGGGTACCTATCCTAGCAGGGGTTTGCGAAGTCATAAATCATTTGAAGTAATACATTCTGATGTTTGGGGCCCCTGTGAGGTTTATTCTGTTTCTGGACATCGGTGGTTTGTGACTTTCATTGATGGATTTAGTCGTTACACTTGGCTTTACCTTTTGAAGCGTAAAAGTGATGTGTTCCCTGTTTTCAAAGATTTGTGTGCTCTCATTCAAAACCAGTTTGGAACAACTATAAAAACCTTACGTTCTGACAACGGTACTGAATATGTTAACATGGAGTTTGGACAGTTCCTTGCATCACATGGCATTGAACATCAAACTACATGCGTCAATACACCAGAACAGAATGGTGTTGCAGAACGTAAGAATAGGCATTTACTTGAAGTTGCTCGTTCACTCATGTTCACCATGAATGTCCCTAAGTTTCTTTGGGGGAGGCAATAAAAACAGCAACATATTTAATAAATCGTATGCCTCTACTCACTCTTGAGTTTAAGACTCCAGCTGCGTGTCTTTTGAACACAAATGATTTTGTGGTACCTCCAAAGGTATTTGGTTGTGTTTCTTTTGTGCATGATTATCGAAATTCTGTTGGGAAATTAGATCCTCATGGCATCAAATGTGTCTTTGTGGGCTATTCTCCTTCTCAAAAGGGCTATAGGTGTTGGTGTCCCTCTGAATGTCGATTCTTTGTGAGTATGGATGTGACCTTTCGTGAACATGAACCTTATTATCTTGGATCAGCCAATGACACTGGCATTGCTCTATCCCCACCTGAAGTAGGACAAGAGGGGGAGAGCAGTGGTGGAGGCACCCTTATTGGATCAATACTTGTCCCTACTCCAGATGCTTCTGCTCTTGATAATAATATTCCTGGACATGGGGATGAGATAAATCATGAGGAGAGTAACAATTCTGGTCATGGAGACATGCAAGATGCAACAGGAGATTCATTATCACCTTCATAGAATGTTGATCACTCAGCACATGATGACCCAGGCACCGATGATCACTCTCCTAGTCCTATTGCTCCTACTAGCACCATGGGTGAGAGTGATAACCAATTGTCGACATCTGTTCCGCGAGGTAATTTACCCATTGCCTTGAGAAAACCAACTAGAACCTCAAATCTTCCTCCACACCTAAAAGACTACGACGTTGGTTATAAACACAACATAGCCAATTTCATCTCCTACAAACATTGTAGCCCATCCTTTCAGAGCTTCATTACATCTCTAGATTCCACATCCATACCTACTAACTTCGACATAGCCAAGGAGGATCCAAAGTGGAGGGAAGCAATGCTTGAAGAGATGCGAGCTTTGGAAAAGAACAAAACCTGGGAGCTTGTGGATCTACCATAGGGTAAACAACCTGTAGGTTGCAAGTGGGTTTTCAACATTAAGCATACCCCGGAGGGTAAAGTGGATAGATATAAAGCTCGCCTTGTGGCAAAGGGATATACCCAAACATATGGAATTGATTATGAGGAAACATTTGCACCTGTAGCAAAAATGAATTCTGTTAGAACACTCATATCATGTGCAGCAAACTTGAACTGGAACATTCACCAGATGGATGTAAAAAATGCCTTTCTTCATGGTGACCTTCAAGAAGAAGTGTATATGGAGATGC
Organism: Triticum dicoccoides; assembly: GCF_002162155.2. NCBI lineage: Eukaryota > Viridiplantae > Streptophyta > Magnoliopsida > Poales > Poaceae > Triticum > Triticum dicoccoides. The sequence goes on from NC_041390.1 coordinate 467,892,581, forward strand.
CACCAGGGTTCGAGTCCGGCTATGTTACTAGAAAGGTACTGTCACATCCCTAGCTGCTGGTAGTGCTCTAGGCTAGCTTCATGTGTGCATCATGTCTATATTTTCGAAACTTGAACTGAGGAATTTTGGAAGCCTCAAAAACTTAAATAAAAGAGGGGCAAAAACCCTAGAAATCTCATTCATTGCTCCAAAATGCTCTTCTTAAATGTTTGATAATTTTTGGTAAGGGTTCTGGTCCCAACCAAAATATTGAACATTTTTAAGGAATTATTTTTGGGACTTTGGATTTAATTCATTAGCTATTTGAATTTGAATTATATTCATATAATTAGAATATAATTTCAAATACCCCTGAAATATTTTATAAGCTTTTGGAAAAGTCCATCTAGCAATATAGAATATTCAGAGGCGTTTTTGGCATTGTTTGAATTATTTTTAAAATTCAAAACAGTGGCAAAACAGATTAAATAAAAGAAAACAGAACTGAAATAGAAATAAAAGAGAGAGAGAGAAGGAAGTTACCTGGCCTCACCCGTGCAGCCCACCAGAGCCGGCCCAGCTCCTGTGCTGGTCCAGCACTGTGCGGCCCAGCCCACCGCAGTCACCACCGTCTTCAACCTCCTGCCAATAGGCAGGAGGGCATGTGCCCGACGCGCGCGCGCACGCGCCGGCCACCTCCTGCTTGCCGCCCCGCCCCGGATCGGCTAAGGATGCCACGACACCCCCCCTGGAACCCCCTCGTCCGCTCCCTTGCCTCCCTGCTCTCTCCCTCTCACTCCCCTGCTCTTTTCCCCTCATGGCCGAAGCCGCCATGGCCACTCCGCTGAGAAACACCGCGGCCAGCCACTCCCTCGCTCCCTCTCCGTATTCCCGAGATCCGTATCGCCTCCAGCGTCATCCTCGCCAAACCAAGCATCACCGGAAGCCCTGCAATGCCGGCGCCATCATCTTCTTCTTCCTCGGGCACCGAAGGCCGTCATCGTCGATTCGTCGCCGTCGTCGCTTCCCCGAGCTCGTTGACCATCTCGACGTGACCACTGTGAGCTCATGATCCGTTTCCCCCTATTACCGCACTCGATAGCGCTCTATAGTCACGTATGTCGCCGAGCCCGAAAGCTCACCGCCGCCGGCCATGTCGCCGTCGTGGCTACAGACGCCGTAGCTCGTGCCTGGGCGCGTCATAGTACTCGGTTTGCTCCCAGGAGATGACCCCGACCACCAGCTGGACCTGCCATGCACCAGAACTCCGAACCCGCGCTCGCCCGAACTCCGGTCGCCGCCGCAGGCCCCGTTCCGGTGAGCTCGGGCCACCTCAGCCCCTGCCGTTTGCACAGATTGATACGGGCGACTCCCAGCTCCACGTAGACGCCCTCATCCGCCCCTTTGGTCGCCGGAGATGCAAACCCGAGCGTCTCCGCCGCTCTGCTTGGTCGTCGGCGGCTAGCCACCGGTGTGTCCGACGTGGCCGCGTGATTAGTGTTAATTACGGCCAGCTAACCCCCCCCCCCAAAGCCACTGACAGTCGGGCCCCACGGCCTAACCAACCGGCTAACTAAAATAGATTAGGGTTAATCTAATTGCAGTGGCCCCACGCGTCAGTTTTGACCGCGCTGACGTGGCCGTTGACTGGGCCCACATGTCAGCGACACAAACCAGTCTGAGACCCTGACGTGTGGACCCCACTGGCCAGGTTTGACCTGGACCAGCCACGTTGACCTGCTGACGTCACTAATACGTCATGCTGACACAGTATTTGTTTCTGGAATTAAAATAAATCAAAAATGATTTATAAATTTCAGATAATAACCAAAACTTCTAAAATTCATAGAAAATTAACCGTGACTCCAAATTAAATAAATTATATATGAAAAATTATCAGAAAAATTCAAGGAATCCATCTGTACCATTTTCATGCATGTTAGAACAACTTATAGCTGCTGTTTAGCACAAATCAATTAAATGGCATTTGAATAATCACATATGGAGTTTAAATTTGAATCTTGTATTCAAACCAACTTCATTTAATCTGTTGCTAGTTGCATTAGCTCAAAACACATTCATTTTGCCATGTCATGATCATGCATCATATTGTGCATTGCATTGATTGTGTTCCCTTCTATGTTGCCGGTAATTGTCCCCTCTCGATAGACGTGATACCGATGATGTGATCGTTGACACTGATGAAGACTCAATGCTATCTTCAGAAGTGCCAGGCAAGCAAAACCCCCTTGTTCATTCCGATAAAATCCCACTCTCTCGCTCCTGCTCTCTTTTAATGCATTAGGACAACAACGATTCATCTGTTACTTGCTGCGGTAGCTGAACCCCTTTATCCTCTGCATGACCTGTCATTCCATAGTAAATAGATGAAACCCACTAGCATGAGTAGGAGTTGTTTGAGCCCTGATGTGCCTACTCATTTATGTTTGTTGTCATGCCTGCTACTGCGTAGAGTTGAGTCGGGTCTGATTCATCGGGGATGAATCAGAGGCGTGTGAACCTGTCCTACTGTGTGTGAGCTAAGTGTGTGAACACGATTTGGTAAAGGTAGCGGTGAGAGGCCATGTAGGAGTACATGGTGGGTTGTCTCATTGCAGCCGTCCTCAGGAACTGAGTTCTGTGTTTGTGATCCATGATTCAGCTACTACCACGCATTGGGCCCGAAACCAATGGACCCTCTCGGCTTCTTGATCACCCTTGTCCTCTGTCCAGGAGTTGCAAGTAGTTTCTGGTGTTTGTAGTATGCTGGAGGCCGTGGGCAGCACTGACTGTAGGGGTGGGCTGTGATGCGGTAGGCACGTGGCACGGTGTACCGGGCGCCCGTTTGGTGTCTCGGGAACCCTGTTCACATCGTTTGGGGCTGTGAGCGAAACTCCGGCCGGATCTCCTCATGGATGGAACCCGAATAGGCGATAAACCTGGACTAGAGACTCGAGTGTTTAGGCAGGCCGTGGCCGACACCCACGTTGGGCTTCCGCTTGAAGGTTGCCGAGTACATGTCGTGTAAACGGCGGTAAGTGGTGAGAGCGTGTGTGAAGAAGTACACCCCTGCAGGGTTAACATCATCTATTCGAATAGCCGTGTCCGCGGAAAAGGACTTCTGGGTTGCTTATATCAGTTCATAGACAAGTGAAAGTAGATACTCTAAAATACGCAAGATAAGCGTGAGTGCTATGGATGGCGTTCTCGTAGGGAGACGGGAGCGGATCCATAGTGGTGTATTGTTATGGTGAATATGTGGACTCGTGTGCGCCACCTCAAAAGAGTTACTTGCAGTCGTAGTTCAGGATAGCCACCGAGTCAAAGCTGGCTTGCTGCAGTTAAACCCCACCACCCCTTTGTTGATAATGAGGCATATGTAGATAGTTCTGATGTAAGTCTTGCTGGGTACATTTGTACTCACGTTTGCCTATTTTATGTTTTTTGCAGAGAGATTTCAGTCTCACTAGTAATTCCGCGTGGTCTTCGACGTTTAGCTTGTTACCTCAGCTACGATCTTGTGCCTCGGCAGGATTGGTAGGTAGTCAGGCTTCTCAGCCTTTTTCATTTATAGATGTCTGTACTCAGACATGTTAAGCTTCCGCATGTGCTTTGACTTGTATGCTCTGAGTGTTGGGTCATGAGACCCCTGTTTGTAATATCTCGCTCCTCAGAGCCTATTGAATAAATTACTTGAGTCGTAGAGTCATGTTGTGATGCCATGTTGTATTTGCACATATCGAGCATATTGTGTGTATGCTATTGAAATGCTTGGTATGTGTGGGATCTGACCATCTAGTTGTTTATCTTTAGTAGCCTCTCTTACCGGGAAATGTCTCCTAGTGTTTCCACTGAGCCATGGTAGCTTGCTACTGCTCCGGAACACTTAGGCTGGCCGGCATGTGTCCTTCTTCGTTCCTGTGTCTGTCCCTTCGGGGAAATGTCACGTGATGAATACCGGAGTCCTGTTAGCCCGCTACAGCCCGGTTCACCGGAGTCCTGCTAGCCCAGTGCTACAGCCTGGATTCACTCGCTGATGACCGACACGTTCGATGCTGGGTCATGGATGCCTGTCCCTGTAAGTTTGTGCCGCTTTGGGTTTACGACTAGCCATGTCAGCCCGGGCTCCTTATCATATGGATGCTAGCGACACTGTCATATACGTGTGCCAAAAGGCGCAAACGGTCCCGGGCAAAGGTAAGGTGACACCCGTGGGAATACCGTGTGTGAGGCCGCAAAGTGATATGAGGTGTTACATGCTAGATCGATGTGGCATTGAGTCGGGGTCCTGACAGCGTTGGTATCAGAGCTTGACTGCCTGTAGGATTACCAAGCCAAACTGGTCGAAGTTGAGTCTAGAAATTCTTAGTTATATAAGGGAATTGATTGTGGGATGGAACGTAAGGCTCTTTTTACTCCTTATACCTCATGGCCTTCTGATCTGAGTCATCATCTTCTCTTCTACGGGGATTAAGAACTAGGCTATCCCTTCTTTCTATTAGGATCACGTGTTACTAATCAGTGGACTTATAAGATTGTTGGATTTAAGCTTGAGTTCAGTTTCTACTACTTCCGTATGTTAATTGTTGATCTCGAGACCTTGATATTGTGCTTCTGAGTGGTTATGCCACCATTTTTGTGAATGTCTCAAATCTTTTCTGAGCATTTACAGCCGTTATGCTGTCCGAGTCATCCCAGGTTTCTAAAGAGTCTGATGCATTTGCAAAATCCTTTTTCTCCGGTTTCAATGTCTGTTAGGCCAGGTTAATCACATAAATTGTTGAGCTGAGGTACTCTACTGCCTCAACCTTTATGTTGGAGTTATTATTATGACCCTAGGTGTCTTAGGGGATCATCTAGTAGTCTAGCCATGATTTATGTTCCAGTGTGATGACTCTGGCCGTCATTATCGAAAGCATCCCGTGATGCCATTTAGTAGTAGGTATTCTATCCCTGGGTTTTGAACCCGAGATTCACCCTACTTGCTTCATGTTGATAGTTTTGCTCGTTCCTTTAGGTTATTAGTAACCTTTGCATTAGTCCTCGATGTTCGTGGTATTCCTTTCTTCCAAATACTATGAACCGCTTATGGCAGATGTTCCTCGCTGATCGAAAGATCACAATCAGAGTGCTCTCGATGGGTTCTCGATTCTACATTGTGACTCTGCCAGTTCTACCTTTCTGCATGGGTTATCCGGAAGAAATATGTGGAATTCGTTCGACATGCTAAACCATGCATCCACAACTCAGAAAATCGTATGTTCCTTTGAGTTGTCCCTCTTTAGTTGTCTTCTGACCCTCGTCTATCAATTGATAGTCAAGAGTATGCGTGCATTCGTTCGTCGATGCCTATTACCCTTGTGGTCCGTCAAGCCATTCTATTCCAGAATGACTAGGAGAAACAAACTCCAGTACCTCTTCCATATCCAGGATTGGGTCAAAGAAGTTGTGCTCCGCAGATCAAATTGCTAATCCAGCTTTTGTTCTGTTCTACCTTGGAGTATTACCCCCTTTATGTCAGAATTGTCATGAGGACTGCACCAACTCTCGTGAATTTTGACGTAGTGATACTTCTCACCATCACTAGTCATTCCTCGGCCCTCGTGTTGATGCAACCGGAATACCGACAAATGAATTGTGATGTGTGAAATCAATACTCCTAGCAACCTTGTTGCTTGGTAGTTAAAGGACAATAATTTCATTCTTAGTGTGTTGGTTTTTGAATCATCCTTCTAAGACTGATCGTGCTACCTAGTCCTTATTTCGGTGCACCCTTCGATTGGTGAGTTAGGATCTTGTCAAGCCCTCACTCATTTGATCATATCGTCTTGCCCTCAAAAGCGAGATTGTTCTCGAGCTTAGTAACATACCGGTGGTTCGTGATTTTCCGAATATCTTCTCGGAAGTATTACCAGGTTGTCCCCTGACTGTTATGTTGAGCTCGTGATCAAGTTGGTTTCTTGTGAACCACCCTTTCTCCAAGAATACGTGTTGGATACCCTGAGCTAGTTGGATAAGCTAAACAACAACTTGGAGAGTTGGAAGATAAAAGCTTGCCTGACTTAGTTCGTCCCAAAGGGATATTCTTGTGTAGTGTGTGTTGAAGAAGATGATATTTTCATCGATTGGTCCCTGTGATCAGTTGCTGGACCTATTGTCTTATCAATCCTTTGATTTGAGTATGGGCTATCGTCAAATCAAATCAGTACCAACGATGCTCGTAATGTTGTCTTATTCGTGGTTGATCCCTCGAGCATACACCATTACATCTTTGGTCTGACCAATGCTATCACCGTGTTCACTTAACTATGGAATTCCTTTTAAAAGGAAACCCGGATGAATTGTTGTTGAGCCCATTGACAACATCCTTATCTCCTCCATGATTTTGTTGAACATTAAGCTAGTGTTGGAAATTTTTGAAAGCATTTGTTCATGCTAGCTCATGAAGCATATGTTTGGATGAAGGTAGTGACTTCCTTTAATTCATGTGCATCTGATGCAAGTTGCCGCCGTGGATTCGAGAAAGTCAATGTTGCTTTCTTTGGAATCATTCCAAATCAGTCATGCACACATGCGAAGAATGCTGTGGTTTGAAGACTTGCAACCTTCAATCTATATGTATCCCTAGCACACCAAGCCACTGATTGATTTGTTCAAGGAGAAGGAGTTCCTTCATAAGAGCTAATCCGGACTTATGTAAGGACTTCGATACCCTCGTTGATGGTTCCCCCTCCTGAACTCGGTAGTGTTTTATTATAAGACTACTATGTGGTCATGCTTGTCTGGGACAGCGTGTTCACATGTTTGTAGCAGAACCAGCTCATGTTTTGGAGCTTACTATCGTAGTTCATTCCCCGAGAATCTCGCAACGTCATCTCGTCGATTTGTGTTGCAAATTTCCGTTTTTCTTCCTAGACTCGATGAGTCTGGAATATCCTGACACCAACCAGATCTGAATCTCAGGCAGATATGATGGTTGGAATATTTCCCAAGAATTATAATATTGGTCGCGCGATAACCGGTAAAGTGGATGTCGTGGCCAACACACCCAGCCGGAAGACCTGTTATTATAATATCTTGATTGATGAAGTTGGCCACCTCTCCATAGGGATTTCGTAGGATTTACTCCCTAGTTGCCCCTATGGATTTCTGTGTTCCGAAGTCCGACCTTTTTACTTGATGTTCTAGATATCAAACCATATCTATGAATGGGTTACACTAGCACATCAAGGAGAACATTAGAAGCGGAGTGCTAAATGTCTCTCGGTCGATCATCCAGATTTCGTTCCCTTGGCCTCGCTAAGGTGAAATCTGAGAAGGTGTTATCCTCCTTTGCATGTGCATCGTCCATCGCTATTCATCATGGTAGTATGTTGTGCTGTCGGCATCCTTGACACGGATATTGGTAAAACCCTGATGAATATGGAAATGCTCAAGTTCTTGAGAGCACGCACAAGCGCTACGTGTTATCATCGGCACTAACTGGGTTTGCTCTCAGTTTCCTCGGCAATGCTATGACCTATTCAAACAGTGAATTCACTCTCTATTGTTGGGTTCTTCCCCAGTTACCAGAATCATTCCCAGCATTTGCATTTTGTTCCTAGCTTGCACCGCCAATGTGTCATTCTACCATGGGTCTCTTCCATTTCCGGTGATAAGCAAATTCATCCATTACGTTGTCTTCAACAAGGTAATCCACATCATCCAAGTTTGAGTATGCCATTCTACCGACCCCCTCCAAACGATCGCTCGAGAATTGTCTTAGGCTGGTTTAAAGAGTTTCAATGATCTCTGAATCAAAAGTAATTCTTTTTGCCACTTAAGGGGATATCTCTACGAGTCACCTTCCCTAAGGTGTATCGTTATGGTATCATGGCAACTCAACTCCTCGCTACGTTGACAATCGTTTACCACCTTCTTAAGCGTGAAATTGTTGTCTACCTAGTGAACCTTCGTCATCCGTTTCTTTCCACCCCTCTTGATGTGTATCTCGTGTCTCAACCCGAGAGATGGTCCTATGTCTCATTCCGTGAGTTGTTCGATCTTCGAGAAGATCGACCCTTCTAGAGTCTCCTTCTTCCCTCCATGTCATGTTGGCAGGATTTCTCAGAGCAAGACATCAAGACAATGATGGTGATCGAATCAACGTTCCTATGAAGTGCAACCTGGATCGTGAAGATTGTACTAGTTGCGTTCCCCCTTCACCTTACCCTACGCTCGAATCTCGAGACGAGATTCTTGTTTAGTGGGGGTGAGTTGTCACATCCCTAGCTGCTGGTAGTGCTCTAAGCTAGCTTCATGTGTGCATCATGTCTATATTTTCGAAACTTGAACTGAGGAATTTTGGAAGCCTCAAAAACTTAAATAAAAGAGGGGCAAAAACCCTAGAAATCTCATTCATTGCTCCAAAATGCTCTTCTTAAATGTTTGATAATTTTTGGTAAGGGTTCTGGTCCCAACCAAAATATTGAACATTTTTAAGGAATTATTTTTGGGACTTTGGATTTAATTCATTAGCTATTTGAATTTGAATTATATTCATATAATTAGAATATAATTTCAAATACCCCTGAAATATTTTATAAGCTTTTGGAAAAGTCCATCTAGCAATATAAAATATTCAGAGGCGTTTTTGGCATTGTTTGAATTATTTTTAAAATTCAAAACAGTGGCAAAACAGATTAAATAAAAGAAAACAGAACTGAAATAGAAATAAAAGAGAGAGAGAGAAGGAAGTTACCTGGCCTCACCCGTGCAGCCCACCAGAGCCGGCCCAGCTCCTGTGCTGGTCCAGCACTGTGCGGCCCAGCCCACCGCAGTCACCACCGTCTTCAACCTCCTGCCAGTAGGCAGGAGGGCGTGTGCCCGACGCGCGCGCGCACGCGCCGGCCACCTCCTGCTTGCCGCCCCGCCCCGGATCGGCTAAGGATGCCACGACACCCCCCTGGAACCCCCTCGTCCGCTCCCTTGCCTCCCTGCTCTCTCCCTCTCACTCCCCTGCTCTTTTCCCCTCATGGCCGAAGCCGCCATGGCCACTCCGCTGAGAAACACCGCGGCCAGCCACTCCCTCGCTCCCTCTCCGTATTCCCGAGATCCGTATTGCCTCCAGCGTCATCCTCGCCAAACCAAGCATCACCGGAAGCCCTGCAATGCCGGCGCCATCATCTTCTTCTTCCTCGGGCACCGAAGGCCGTCATCGTCGATTCGTCGCCGTCGTCGCTTCCCCGAGCTCGTTGACCATCTCGACGTGACCACTGTGAGCTCATGATCCGTTTCCCCCTATTACCGCACTCGATAGCGCTCTATAGTCACGTATGTCGCCGAGCCCGAAAGCTCGCCGCCGCCGGCCATGTCGCCGTCGTGGCTACAGACGCCGTAGCTCGTGCCTGGGCGCGTCATAGTACTCGGTTTGCTCCCAGGAGATGACCCCGACCACCAGCTGGACCTGCCATGCACCAGAACTCCGAACCCGCGCTCGCCCGAACTCCGGTCGCCGCCGCAAGCCCCGTTCCGGTGAGCTCGGGCCACCTCAGCCCCTGCCGTTTGCACAGATGGATACGGGCGACTCCCAGCTCCACGTAGACGCCCTCATCCGCCCCTTTGGTCGCCGGAGATGCAAACCCGAGCGTCTCCGCCGCTCTGCTTGGTCGTCGGCGGCTAGCCACCGGTGTGTCCGACGTGGCCGCGTGATTAGTGTTAATTACGGCCAGCTAACCCCCCCCAAAGCCACTGACAGCCGGGCCCCACGGCCTAACCAACCGGCTAACTAAAATAGATTAGGGTTAATCTAATTGCAGTGGCCCCACGCGTCAGTTTTGACCGCGCTGATGTGGCCGTTGACTGGGCCCACATGTCAGCGACACAAACCAGTCTGAGACCCTGACGTGTGGACCCCACTGGCCAGGTTTGACCTGGACCAGCCACGTTGACCTGCTGACGTCACTAATACGTCATGCTGACGCAGTATTTGTTTCTGGAATAAAAATAAATCAAAAATGATTTATAAATTTCAGATAATAACCAAAACTTCTAAAATTCATAGAAAATTAACCGTGACTCCAAATTAAATAAATTATATATGAAAAATTATCAGAAAAATTCAAGGAATCCATCTGTACCATTTTCATGCATGTTAGAACAACTTATAGCTGCTGTTTAGCACAAATCAATTAAATGGCATTTGAATAATCACATATGGAGTTTAAATTTGAATCTTGTATTCAAACCAACTTCATTTAATCTGTTGCTAGTTGCATTAGCTCAAAACACATTCATTTTGCCATGTCATGATCATGCATCATATTGTGCATTGCATTGATTGTGTTCCCTTCTATGTTGCCGGTAATTGTCCCCTCTCGATAGACGTGATACCGATGATGTGATCGTTGACACTGATGAAGACTCAATGCTATCTTCAGAAGTGCCAGGCAAGCAAAACCCCCTTGTTCATTCCGATAAAATCCCACTCTCTCGCTCCTGCTCTCTTTTAATGCATTAGGACAACAACGATTCATCTGTTACTTGCTGCGGTAGCTGAACCCCTTTATCCTCTGCATGACCTGTCATTCCACAGTAAATAGATGAAACCCACTAGCATGAGTAGGAGTTGTTTGAGCCCTGATGTGCCTACTCATTTATGTTTGTTGTCATGCCTGCTACTGCGTAGAGTTGAGTCGGGTCTGATTCATCGGGGATGAATCAGAGGCGTGTGAACCTGTCCTACTGTGTGTGAGCTAAGTGTGTGAACACGATTTGGTAAAGGTAGCGGTGAGAGGCCATGTAGGAGTACATGGTGGGTTGTCTCATTGCAGCCGTCCTCAGGAACTGAGTTCTGTGTTTGTGATCCATGATTCAGCTACTACCACGCATTGGGCCCGAAACCAATGGACCCTCTCGGCTTCTTGATCACCCTTGTCCTCTGTCCAGGAGTTGCAAGTAGTTTCTGGTGTTTGTAGTATGCTGGAGGCCGTGGGCAGCACTGACCGTAGGGGTGGGCTGTGATGCGGTAGGCACGTGGCACGGTGTACCGGGCGCCCGTTTGGTGTCTCGGGAACCCTGTTCACATCGTTTGGGGCTGTGAGCGAAACTCCGGCCGGATCTCCTCATGGATGGAACCCGAATAGGCGATAAACCTGGACTAGAGACTCGAGTGTTTAGGCAGGCCGTGGCCGACACCCACGTTGGGCTTCCGCTTGAAGGTTGCCGAGTACATGTCGTGTAAACGGCGGTAAGTGGTGAGAGCGTGTGTGAAGAAGTACACCCCTGCAGGGTTAACATCATCTATTCGAATAGCCGTGTCCGCGGAAAAGGACTTCTGGGTTGCTTATATCAGTTCATAGACAAGTGAAAGTGGATACTCTAAAATACGCAAGATAAGCGTGAGTGCTATGGATGGCGTTCTCGTAGGGAGACGGGAGCGGATCCATAGTGGTGTATTGTTATGGTGAATATGTGGACTCGTGTGCGCCACCTCAAAAGAGTTACTTGCAGTCGTAGTTCAGGATAGCCACCGAGTCAAAGCTGGCTTGCTGCAGTTAAACCCCACCACCCCTTTGTTGATAATGATGCATATGTAGATAGTTCTGATGTAAGTCTTGCTGGGTACATTTGTACTCACGTTTGCCTATTTTATGTTTTTTGCAGAGAGATTTCAGTCTCACTAGTAATTCCGCGTGGTCTTCGACGTTTAGCTTGTTACCTCAGCTACGATCTTGTGCCTCGGCAGGATTGGTAGGTAGTCAGGCTTCTCAGCCTTTTTCATTTATAGATGTCTGTACTCAGACATGTTAAGCTTCCGCATGTGCTTTGACTTGTATGCTCTGAGTGTTGGGTCATGAGACCCCTGTTTGTAATATCTCGCTCCTCGGAGCCTATTGAATAAATTACTTGAGTCGTAGAGTCATGTTGTGATGCCATGTTGTATTTGCACATATCGAGCATATTGTGTGTATGCTATTGAAATGCTTGGTATGTGTGGGATCTGACCATCTAGTTGTTTATCTTTAGTAGCCTCTCTTACCGGGAAATGTCTCCTAGTGTTTCCACTGAGCCATGGTAGCTTGCTACTGCTCCGGAACACTTAGGCTGGCCGGCATGTGTCCTTCTTCGTTCCTGTGTCTGTCCCTTCGGGGAAATGTCACGCGATGAATACCGGAGTCCTGTTAGCCCGCTACAGCCCGGTTCACCGGACTCCTGCTAGCCCAGTGCTACAGCCTGGATTCACTCGCTGATGACCGACACGTTCGATGCTGGGTCATGGATGCCTGTCCCTGTAAGTTTGTGCCGCTTTGGGTTTACGACTAGCCATGTCAGCCCGGGCTCCTTATCATATGGATGCTAGCGACACTGTCATATACGTGTGCCAAAAGGCGCAAACGGTCCCGGGCAAAGGTAAGGCGACACCCGTGGGAATACCGTGCGTGAGGCCGCAAAGTGATATGAGGTGTTACATGCTAGATCGATGTGGCATTGAGTCGGGGTCCTGACAGGTACTTCGCTTACGTCGCTCCTTGTACGGGCTCAAACAATCGCCGAGGGCCTGGTTTGATAGGTTTCGGCGTGTTATGTTGAGAATTGGGTACACTCAGAGCAATGCAGATCACACCATGTTTTACAAACGCAGAATGAGCAAGGTTGTCGTCCTCATTGTATATGTGGATGACATTGTTATCACAGGTGATGACCAAGAGGAAATTGTTCACTTAAAACATCATCTTGCGCGAGAATTTGAAGTCAAGGATTTGGGACACTTGAGATATTTTCTTGGGATAGAAGTATCTAGAGGAACAAAAGGTATTTTCCTTTCCCAAAGAAAATATGTCCTAGACCTACTACAAGAGGCAGGTATGCTTGGGTGTCGTCCAGCTGCAACCCCAATCGAGCAAAACCATTGCCTGATGAGTGATTCAGGAAAACCCGTGGACCGTGAATGCTATCAAAGATTAGTCGGTAAGCTCATTTACCTGTCTCATACTCGACCAGATATTGCGTTTGCTGTTAGTGTAGTGAGCCAATTCATGCATGACCCAAGATCATATCATATGGATGCCGTGACTCAAATCCTACGCTATTTGAAGGGGTGTCCTGGAAAGAGTTTACTGTACAGTCATCAGGGAAACCTCCAGGTTGAGTGTTATACTGATGCAGATTGGGCAGGCTCACTGGATGATCGACGATCAACATCTGGGTACTGTACCTTCGTTGGTGGGAATTTAGTTTCATGGCGCAGCAAGAAGCAAACTGCTGTGGCTAGATCCACGGCAGAGGCTGAGTTTCGATCTATGGCACATGGTGTATGTGAGGTATTATGGTTAAAGATATTACTGACAGAACTAGGGTTGTTCAAGGAATCACCACTGATGCTATGTTGTGATAACAAGGCCGCCATTGATATTGCAAATAACCCAATGCAACATGATAGAACCAAACATGTGGAAATTGATCGTCACTTTATCAAAGAGAAAATGGATAGAGGGACAATATGTATGCCTTATGTAAGTTCATCTAGTCAAGTAGCGGATATACCTACAAAAGGTCTACATGAGAAATCATTCTCTATTTTCTGTAGCAAGATGGGTCTGTATGATATATTCACCCCATCTTGAGGGGGAGTGTTGATGTGAGTTGTAATTATGTAAGGACATGAGGACTACATTCTAAAAGAACAAAAATATAAATGAAGGGAGGTGAGAAGGGGATCGGTAGAAGACCCTAGATTTTTCCCCAATGTCTCTTCTCCTTCATGAACCCTAGTTCACAAATCCATGAGTGACAAGAAAAGTTAACCGAGACAAGGATGAACAAATTATGAAGGTGATGACACATCTTAGCAAAGGAAAAGATGGAACCTTGCGTATTCTATGTGGTCCAGGATTTATGCCAGTTCTACATAAAGAAAGAGTGCATGTTAAATGTGAGAGCGTTGCTGGTTTAAAGGAGACCATGCAAGTGCATGCACGCACAAAACTAGAAAAGATTTGTTTGTTTTCTAACCAACGTGCAAAAGAATATCATGGATGCCTTTGGAGAAATAATGGGACGTGGAAACCATGGAGGAAAAATAGGAAGAGGAGCAGTATCCACGTACATGCTACAGATACGTTTCCAAGTCAACCTGTTGGAAATATGAGCAATTTACCAAATGATTTTATTAACAGAAATATTAGATAAAGCATGACTAATATAGCCGCGATAAAGCAAGTCATGCAACCTGACGGAGAACAAGTAAATAGCATTTGCATATATGAACTTGAACTGAACACATCTAGGACAGTCACTAGATCATGTTGCATATATGGAGTAGAACCTAACACATGTAGGGCAAGTACTAGTACGAGAAACTATGGCAGGACATCTGACAGAAAGAAGAAGAACACATACGGGACAGCAGCAGCAGAATCACTGGACTTGGGGTCGACATCCTCTCCAGCCATGTCGTTGCTGAGGTAGTCGACGTCGGGGAAGTAGTCGTCGGAGTCCATGATGAAGAAGCTAGTAGTCGCGCAGCGCGCTCCCCAAAAACCTTATCACCCTTCTCCCGTACAGGACTCAAAAGGTGCGGTCTCGAAGGCCTACTATCCTGACATGCGGTGCACGCCGCAAGCCGGGATGAGGAAGACAGCAGCAGCTCAGAAATGGAACCGATGGCGAGGAAAGGAGTAGTTCTGGTGCGTCTCTCTGGGAGGAGCAACCTCCCTTTTATAGGCGCAAGAGAAGGATGCGGGAGGGCAGCTACGGGAGGCCAGTAGTCGCGTAGAGCGCTCCCCAAAAACCTTATCACCCTTCTCCCGTACAGGACTCAAAAGGTGCGGTCTCGGAGGCCTACTGTCCCGACATGCGGTGCACGCCGCAAGCCGGGATGAGGAAGACAGCAGCAGCTCAGAGATGGAACCGATGGAGAGGAAAGGAGTAGTTCTGGTGCGTCTCTCTGGGAGGAGATACCTCCCTTTTATAGGCGCAAGAGAAGGAGGCAAGAGGGCAGCGACGGGAGGCGAAACGAACAGCCAGCAGCCGAAGGGTTGCACCGTTCGCATTCGAACTCCACTTCGCAAAAATCTTTTCAGCTTCCATGTGACCTTTCGTATACCCGTAGTGTGTGGCAAAAATTTAGATATCGGCTCGGCTCATTCCCTCCCCGCGTCGCATCGTGACGAGGCGTGGCGTGGCGTGGCGAGGCAGGCGACGGAGGAGGAGCGTGCGTGAATATCTCTCTTGTTCTCATGCTCGTACAAGTGGGGAAAGAACCTCCCTTATAAGGAGGTCCAACTCCCACTAAACTAGCAATGTGGGACTAAACTTTAGTAGTATCCCTTGCCTTGCACAAATTGGCTAAGTGGGCCTCTAGGATTTATTAGGAATTTCTGAAATAGTTATTGGGCTGCCCAAAATAGACTAAATTCCATCAAACCCCCACCAGATCCCAGAGGCACACAGAAATTTGCCTTTGGTTCCAAAACATTGTTTTATATACCGGTACTGCAGTGGAGACTGTTAAGTTGAACTTCCACCTAGAACTCTATGCTACACTAGTAAGCAACTTGAACAGTGGACTGGGCTTTGAACTGCAAGTTTTCTGCGAATCTAGCTTCACATAAAGCCTTGACCGATACGTGGCTACTATGGGTCTTCCCCGTGGGTGGAGCTTATGCGTCATACTCCGTGACCTTTCATGAGTTTACTAGAGAGAACCCTACTCTCATAGATTGCGATGTTTGACAATCAGACTCATATAGGTGTGTTCTTCGAAAGATGTTCTGCAGGATAACATCTCTGCTTAAATAAGCCACTTAGAACACATTAAGATATACATCAACCTGCCATGCAGATTAGGAGAGTATTGCATCTTCATGGAGTGGTATTGTGAATAGTAAGGATACTCTCCTCTCAGTTGACCAACAACTTGTCTTCCACATCTAATTCACGGGATCTCCGATCACAAAGAATAGGTTACCACTGTGAACAACTCATATTGTGGGTCTCATACCCATCTCTCTCGATGCATTATCTATCACATTACGTGATAGACCCTTAGTAAAAGGATCTGCCATATTTTTAGACATTTGGATATAATCCAATGTAATAACTCCGGAGTTTTTCATTTTCCTGACAGACTTTAATCTTCTCTGAACATGTCTTGATGACTTCATATTATCCTTTGAGCTGCTCACTTTCGTGATCACAGTTTGATTGTCGCAGTTCATAAGGATAACCGATACAGGTTTCTCAACAACCGGGAAGTCATTCAAGAGCTGGCGAAGCCAATCTGCTTCGACCGTAGCTGTATCTAGTGTTGTGAGTTCTGCTTCCATTGTTGACCTCGTTAAGATGGTTTGCTTGCAAGACTTCCAAGAAACAGCGCCACCTTCATGAGTGAATACATAACCGCTCGTGGCCTTTATCTCATCAGCATCTGAGATCCAGTTTGAGTCACTATATCCTTCAAGCACCTTTGGGTGCCCGGTGTAGTGAATTCCATAATTCGCAGTGCCTTTCAAATAACGCAAAACTCTTTCTAGAGCTTTCCAATGCACATCTCCTGGTTTTGAGACAAACCGACTCAGTTTGCTAACAGCGAAAAAGATGTCAGGTCTTGTAGCACTGGCTAAGTACATAAGCGAGCCAATAATCTGAGAATACTTCGATTGGTCTCTAGCAATTTTTCGATTCTTTCGAAGTAACACACTTGCATCATAAGGTGTTGGAGAGGGCTTGCAGTCACTATAGCCAAAGCGACTCAAGATCTTTTTCACATAGTGAGATTGAAGCAATGTAATCCCACCATCATCGTCTCTCAACAACTTAATGTTCAGAATGACATCAGCCACTCCTAAATCCTTCATCTCAAAACAGCGAGATAGGAAATTCTTGACCTCCTTAATAACATTCAGATTTGTTCCAAAAATCAGTATGTCGTCAACATACAAGCAAAGGATAACTCCCTCGCCCCCACCATGGCGATAGTACACACATTTGTCAGCTTTGTTTACAACAGAGCCTGCGGCTGTTAAAGTTCTTTCAAACTTCTCATGCCACTGTTTAGGTGCTTGCTTGAGTCCATATAAAGACTTCAACAACTTGCACACTTTTCCTTTCTGACCATCTACTACAAACCCATCTGGTTGTTCCATATAGATTTCCTCGTCCAACTCTCCATTTAGGAAAGCAGTCTTAACATCCATTTGATGAACGAGAAGACCATGCGAGGCAGCTAGTGAAAGTAGAACTCGAATAGTGGTCAGTCGAGCCACAGGTGAGTAAGTATCAAAGAAGTCTTCACCTTCCTTTTGGGTATATCCCTTAGCCATGAGCCGAGCCTTGTACTTTTCAATAGTACCATCAGGCCTAAGCTTCTTCTTGAATACCCATTTGCATCCTATAGGTTTGCACCCATAAAAACGATCAGTTATCTCCCAAGTTTCATTCGCCAAGATGGAATCCATCTCGCTACGAACTGCTTCCTTCCAGTAGTCAGCATCTTTAGATGCATAGGCCTCTGAAATAGAACTGGGAGTGTCATCTATGAGGTACATAAGAAAATCATCACCAAAGGACTTTGCAGTCCTTTGTCTCTTGCTCCTAATAGGAACTTCATTGTTCTCCTCCCCAGAACTTTCAAAGTGTTCCATCGAAATTGTAGGTTCGGTAATTGATGAAGCTATGTACCTAGGGTAGGGTCATGGACCTGTCCTAACTGCCCTACCCAAGGACATCTCTAGAAGAAATCACCTTTCAATCGACTTGGAGGTGTTCCACTCGACATACTCAAAGACACTCGACCAAGAAGCAATCACTCGACCAAGATCCAACCACTCGACGGCCAGGAGACCTAAAGTCACTCCGCACGCTAACGATCGGTCATTAAGTAGCTTTTATGGTCATCATAGCACTTTATTAGGGGTGTTACTAGTAACGCCCGACCTTAATGTACTTAAAACCATGCATAACTGAGGGCCGGAGGGGTCTGGCGAACTCTATATAAGCCACCCCCTCCTCAGTGTAGAGGGTGCGCACCCCTATAATTCATACACACATAATCCAGTTGACCGCCTCCGGGCTCCGAGACGTAGGGCTATTACTTCCTCCGAGAAGGGCCTGAACTCGTAAACCTCATGTGCTTACAACTACTCCATAGCTAAGATCTCACCTCCCCATACCTACCCCCCTACATTACTGTCAGACTTAGAACCATGACAGTTGGCGCCCACCGTGGGGTGGTGTCTTAGCGATTTGTTGGAGGAGTTGCGATCTTTTCCGATCCAAATCATCATGGTTTCTGGTGGAGTTTTGGTGGAGGGTCGCGAGATCCGTCTCGGCGCGCTCACGTTCATCGCCGACGAGTCCGCTTGGCTTCAGGAGGCTCCGCTTGACG
Source organism: Triticum dicoccoides (assembly GCF_002162155.2). NCBI lineage: Eukaryota > Viridiplantae > Streptophyta > Magnoliopsida > Poales > Poaceae > Triticum > Triticum dicoccoides. The sequence continues at coordinate 467,910,927 of NC_041390.1, forward strand.
TCGACGCACTCCCTGTTCGCGGGGCAACGCACTTTTGCACGTGCGTTCGCGGCGTCCTCTTGCGGCAACCGTCGACCCATTATCGGTCGGCCCCTGTGTTGTCCGCCCTCCCTGTTTCCTGCTAGCGCAAGCGCTCCGGTCGGTCAAGACTGCAGTGGTGGGTGAGACACGCGGTGGCACGCCAGTCGGCCACCCCTGAAGTCGCGGCGATCGAGCCCGACGAATCCCTCTACGGCCTGTTTGACCTATCGACTGGCTCCACAGAGACCGCATCCGAGTGCGACAACAGTGATCCGGCGGCGGAGGTTCTGATGGTCGATGGACCGCGCAGTCCTCCAGGTTTTCCCCGCACCGACGGAGGCACAGGTGGAGGCGACCCGTCGCATCCCCATGAGGAATATCTCCCCGAGCCTCTCACGTCACTGCAGAGAGAAGAACTTCGTCGCCGGAACATGGATGCACTACACACTCCTGTCGTTGGAGAAACCCCCAAGGCTCGTGCCTTGGAGGACGCGCGCCTGGCAAACTTGGCTGAGCGCACTCGACTGGAGAACCTCCAGCGAGCACTCGACGAGCGTGCACGACAACAGGTTCTAGAATCCAGTCGACGTTAGCTCTTTCCGCCCCTGCAGGTATATCGAACTCCGATTCAGAATTTAGCAGCTGCAGCCCGTATAGCAGAGTTGATTCATCCTTCCCAGTCAGACGCTGGCAGAGGCTTGCTGCAGATCAGAGCGTTACTCCGGGCAGCAGGAGACCAGAACTCCGCTGTTTCTCAGCCGCGGAACAGGATTCATAGCAGATCCATTGCTGCAGACACAGTCCAGTCGGCTCATAGCCCAAGATCGCCCCCGAGGCGTGAGGGACGTGGGGACCAGCGTGATCAGTACAGAAACCGTGAGCAGTATGATCACTGATTTGTTCGTGACGATCGACGTCGAGTGCCCACCCCTCCCCCGAGGAGTGGATCGTATGTGCCTCGGCAGCAGGATGACAGGCGCCCTCATAGTGTTGGGCGAAGGATTCTAGTCGACCCCAGGGAACCAGGCTTTGATGCGAGATCAATTCTCGTTCAAGGTTTGGTCGACAGGAACAGAGCTCATCGAGAAGGTCACGACAGAGATGCACCTACCAGCAGCAGAGTACATGTTTCGGGGCCTGAGTGCTTTAGTAGAGCCATCAGGGCTGCTGTGATTCCTCCCAACTTTAGGTTGGCGACTGGAGTCAGTAAGTTCACTGGTGAGTCCAAGCCCGATACTTGGCTTGAAGACTACCGAGTGGCTGTCCAGATCGGCGGTGGCAATGATGAAGTGCCCATGAAGCACCTGCCTCTCATGTTGGAGGGCTCGGCCAGAGCGTGGCTGAATCAGTTAGCACCCAGCAGCATTTACACTTGGGAAGATCTCGCCCAAGTGTTTGTCACCACATTTGAAGAACATGCAAGCGACCGGCAGGGCTGACGGAACTGCGGTCTTGCGTGCAGAAGCCGAATGAAACTTTGAGGGATTACATCCAGAGGTGGATCACGTTACATCACACGGTAGAGAATGTGCCTGATCACCAAGCAGTCTGCGCCTTCAAAGAAGGCGTCAAGTACACAGAACTGAATCTGAAATTCGGTCGAACCGGAGACATGTCTCTAAATCGGATGATGGAGATTGCCACCAAGTACGCTAATGGTGAAGATGAGGATCGACTCCAGAGTGGCAAGCACAAGTCAGTCGCCCAAGAAACCGGAGGAGGAAATTCCAATAGAAAATAGAAGCAGAAAGCCGAGCCAACTGCTCCTGGTCAATCGAAAGCAGAAGCAGAAAACCGTGTCGGCTCTTGATCCAGCAGTTCCAGGGCAAACAACCCAAAGATAAGGAAAATGAGTCGTACAAAGTTGAGGACAAGGAAGACAGTGATGATGGATACCCCCAGGTCAATTCCACCTTGATGATTTTTGCTGATGTTGAAAGCAAAAGTCAACTGAAAGTTATCAACCGTGAGGTGAATATGGTTGCTCCGGCGACACCCAGTTATCTGAAGTGGTCTCAGACTGCCATCACATTCGACCAGTCCGATCACCCAACGCACATTGCCACCCCTGGGAGGCAAGCTTTGGTGGTCGACCCAGTTGTTGAAGGCACTCGACTGACCAAAGTCTTGATGGATGGTGGCAGTGGTTTGAACATACTGTATGCTGAGACGTTGAAAGGGATGGGCATTCCGATGTCCAGACTCGGTACCAGCAACATGAGTTTCCATGGAGTCATTCCTGGGAAGAAGGCTGAGTCACTCGGCCAAATTGCTCTTGATGTGGTTTTCGGTGATTCCAAGAATTACCGCAAAGAAAAGTTGACGTTCGAAGTTGTGGATTTCCAGAGTGCTTATCACGCTATTTTGGGCAAGCCAGCTTATGCACGTTTCATGGCTCGACCATGTTATGTGTATCTCAAATTGAAGATGCCTGGTCCCAAAGGTGTGATCACTGTTACGGGCAATTGGAAGAAAGCAGAAGAGTGTTTTCAGAAAGGCTCAAAGATCGCTGATGCTCAGATGGCAGTGGTGGAGCTGCAGGAGTACCAGAAGACTGCAGACCCGAGTGATTTGTTGCGAGCCAAGAAGCCCGCTACAGAATCAGCTTTTCAGTCGTCTGGTGAAACGAAGCCGGTTCACATTCACCCGACCGATCCCAGTGCTGCTCCGACTCATATCTCAACAACACTCGACTCCAAATAGGAAGAAGCACTCATCCAGTTCCTCCGTGAGAACTGGGACATCTTCGCATGGAAGCCTTCTGACATGCCGGGTGTTCCCAGGGGGCTGGCTGAGCATCACCTACGAGTCAACTCAAAAGTGAAACATGTCAAAGAACATCTCCGACGGTCCGCCGTCCAGAAGAGAAAGGCTATTGGTGAGGAGGTGGCTCGGCTCTTAGCAGCGGAGTTCATCCGAGAGATTTACCACTCCGAGTGGCTCACCGACGTTGTCATGGTCCCCAAGAAGGACAAGTCACTTCGCATGTGCATTGACTTTAAACATATCAATCAGGCCTGCCTGAAAGATCATTTTCCTCTCCCCCGCATCGACCAGATAGTCGACTCGACTGCGAGATGTGAGCGACTGTCTTTTTTAGACGCCTATTCCGGGTACCATCAGATCCGTCTGTATGGACCTGACGAGATCAAAACAGCTTTCATCACTCCATTCGGGTGCTTCTGTTATGTTACCATGCCATTCGGCCTCAAGAATGCCGGGGCCACATTCATGAGGATGATTCAGAAGTGTTTGCTTACTCAAATCAGTCAGAATGTGGAAGCATACATGGATGATATTGTGGTCAAGTCATGGAAGGGTTCCGACCTGCTGACTGACCTTGCTGAAACCTTTGCCAACCTCAGGAGGTATGATATCAAGCTTAATCCATCAAAGTGCATATTCGGAGTTCCTGGCGGAAATTTACTCGGTTTTCTCATTTCCGAACGGGGAATTGACGCCAATCCAGAAAAAGTCGGTACTATACTCCGGATGAAACGTCCTGTGCGAGTGCATGACGTCCAAAAGCTTACTGGTTGCTTGGCCGCTTTAAGTCGATTCATCTCTCGTCTCAGTGAAAAGGCATTGCCTCTTTACCGATTGATGAAGAAGTCAGACAAGTTCGAGTGAACTCCTGAAGCTGATGCAGCGTTTGCAGAGCTCAAAGCTCTGCTCTCCACCCAGCCAGTGCTTGCTGCCCCAATCAGCAAAGAACCTTTGCTGATTTACATCGCAGCCACGGGACAAGTCGTCAGTACGGTACTTACGGTTGAGCGGGAAGAAGAAGGAAAAGCCTTCAAAGTTCAGCGCCCAGTATATTATGTTTCTGAAGTTTTGACCCCATCGAAGCAAAGATATCCTCATTATCAGAAGCTTGTATATGGGATTTATATGACCACAAAGAAGGTTGCTCACTACTTCTCTGATCATTCCATTACAGTCGTCAGCGACGCTCCATTGTCAGAGATCCTACACAACAGAGATGCAACTGGTCGAGTGACAAAATGGGCGATTGAACTCCTTCCTCTAGATATCAAGTTTGAGGCAAAGAAAGCTATCAAGTCCCAAGCAATAGCAGATTTCGTCGCCGAGTGGATTGAACAACAACTGCCAACTCAGGTTCACTCTGAGCATTAGACCATGTTCTTCGACGGTTCCAAAATGCTGAATGGTTCCGGTGCCGGGGTAGTATTGGTCTCCCCCCGAGGAGATAAGCTCAGATATGTTCTTCAAATCCACTTTGATTCCTCCAATAACGAAGCAGAATATGAAGCACTTTTATATGGGTTGCGCATGGCCATTTCACTCGGCGTCCGTCGCCTCATGGTCTATGGCGACTCAGATTTGGTGGTTAATCAAGTGATGAAGGAGTGGGATGTCAGAAGTCCGGCCATGACTGGTTATTGCAATGCAGTGAGAAAGCTGGAGAAGAAATTCGAGGGGTTAGAACTTCATCACATACCCCGACTGAAAAATCAAGCAGCTGATGATTTGGCGAAAATAGGTTCCAAAAGAGAAGCCATTCCCAGCAATGTGTTTTTGGAACACATCCACACACCATCAGTTCAGGAGGATCCCTTCACTGAAGAAGCCCCGCAGCCAAAAAGTGCCACAGATCCGATTGAAGTTGAAGTTCCAGCTATTGTCGACCTGATCATGGAAGTTTTGGTCATCACTCCCGACTGGACGGTACCGTACATCGCGTACATCCTAAGGAAAGAACTCCTAGAGGACGAAGAAGAGGCTCGACAGATCGTCCGTCGATCCAAGGCCTTTACAGTCATAAAGGGACAGTTGTATAGAGAAAGCGTGACTGGAGTCAGTCAGAAGTGTATAACACCAGAAGAAGGTCAGATAATCCTTGATGATATCCACTTGGGGACCTGTGGTCATCATGCATCCTCTCGGACCATTGTGGCTAAAGCATACCGAGCGGGATTCTACTGGCCAAGGGCGAATGAAATGGCGAAAGAGATAGTCGACAAATGTGAAGGATGTCAGTTTTACTCCAATATGTCACACAAACCCGCGTCAGCCCTGAAAACCATTCCACTCGTCTGGCCCTTTGCTGTTTGGGGACTGGACATGGTTGGACCACTGAGAACGGGCAGGAGCGGCTTCACTCATGTGCTAGTAGCAGTCGACAAGTTCACCAAATGGATTGAAGCTAAGCCTATCAAGAATCTTGATGCTTGCACTGCTATCAGTTTCATCAAAGATTTGATATTCAGATATGGAGTTCCACACAACATCATTACTGGCAATGGGTCAAACTTCGATTCTGACAAATTCAGAGCCTTTTGTGCCTCTCAAGGCACACGAGTCGACTACGCTTCAGTCGCTCACCCCCAGTCGAATGGACAAGCGGAAAGAGCAAATGGCTTAATTCTCAAAGGACTGAAACCCCGACTGATGCGCGATCTCAAGCACGCAGCAGGTGCTTGGGTAGATGAGCTTCCATTAGTTCTTTGGGGATTGAGAACAACCCCGAACCGATCGACTGGAAGAACCCCATTCTTTCTGGTCTACGGAGCCGAAGCAGTTTTGCCGAGTGACCTGCTTCACAACGCACCCCGAGTCGAGCTCTACTCTGAAGATGAAGCAGAACAAGCCCGGCAGGACGCAGTCGACCTCCTGGAAGAAGAAAGAGAAATGGCCATGATCCGATCGACCGTCTATCAGCAGGACTTGCGTCAATTCCATGCCAGAAATGTGAAGAGTCGAGCCTTCCAAGAAGGAGACTTGGTCCTCCGAGTGGATCAACAGAAACCACACAAACTCGCTCCTACTTGGGAAGGTCCCTTCATAGTCACCAGAGTCCTCCACAATGGAGCGTACCACCTTTATAATGTTGATCGCCAGATTGATGAGCCACGAGCCTGGAATGCGGAGCTGCTCCGCCCCTTTTATACTTGAATTCTCACTCGGATGAGATGTAATAAGAAAAACTTCTGTAGTTTATTTATCAAAGGCAAGAGCGTTATAATTTTCCCAGTGATTGTTATTGTTTTTGTTTGCGTGAGAAATCTCCCAGTGGGTGGCTTAGCCGCGAACCCGTTTCACCTAAGTGTTTGAAAATCCTACCGAGTGGTGGGCCAGCCTCCCACTCAGAGGCTTAGCTGCGAACCCGTTTCGCCTAAGTGTTTGAAAATCCTACCGAGTGGTGAGCCAGCCTACCACTCGAGGGCTTAGCTGCAGTCCAGTACTCGCCTAAGTATTTGAAAATCCTACCGAGTGGTGAGCCATCCTCCCACTCGGGGGCTTAGCTGCAGTACAGTACTCGCCTAAGTATTTGAAAATCCTACCGAATGGTGAGCCAGCCTCCCACTCGGGGGCTTAGCTGCAGTCCAGTACTCGCTTAAGTATTTGAAAATCCTACC
>NC_041390.1:467917636-467918272 GCF_002162155.2 Triticum dicoccoides
AGTTTGAAAAAAACCCTCCCACTCGGGGGCTTAGCTGCAGTAGAGTACACGCCTAAGTTTGAAAAATCCTACCGAGTGGAGAGCGACCCTCCCACTCGGGGGCTTAGGTGCAGTCCAGTACTCGCCTAAGTTTGAAAAATCCTACCAAGTGGAGAGCGACCCTCCCACTCGGGGGCTTAGCTGCAGTCCAGTACTCGCCTAAGTTTGAAAAATCCTACTGAGTGGAGAGCAACCCTCCCACTTGGAGGCTTAGTTGCAGTACAGTACTCGCCTAAGTACGAAACACATCCCAATCCGCAAGGACGACGAGGTGCAGGTCGACTGCCACCTTCTCCTTCGGAGCTTCGCCACAAATACAACGTGCGCTCCATCCCAATCCGCAAGGACGACGAGGTGCAGGTCGACTGCCACCTTCTCCTTCGGAGCTTCGCCACAAACACAACGTGCGCTCCATCCCGACCCGCAAGGACGACGAGGTGCAGGTCGACCGCTACCTTCTCCTTCGGAGCTGCGCCACAAATACAAAAGTTGTCTCGAGTGAAGAACGAGTTCCACTCGATGGAGAATTCGTGAAGATATTCAACGATAAACCAAGTTCAGATAAATCCTAAAGGTTCCAGACCGCAGATCGAAGTG
>NC_041390.1:467918453-467924382 GCF_002162155.2 Triticum dicoccoides
CTCCTTGGGAGCTTCGCCACAAATACAACGTGCGCTCCATCCCACTCCGCAAGGATGACGAGGTGCAGGTCGACTGCCACCTTCTCCTTCGGAGCTTCGGCACAAATACAACGTGCCCTCCATCCCAATCCGCAAGGACGATGAGGTGCAGGTCGACTGCCACCTTCTCCTTCGGAGCTTCGCCACAAATACAACGTGCGCTCCATCCCGGCCCGCAAGGACGACGAGGTGCATGTCGACTGCTACCTTCTCCTTCGGAGCTGCGCCACAAATACAAAAGTTGTCTCGAGTGAAGAACGAGTTCCACTCGACGGAGAATTCATGAAGATATTCAACGATAAACCAAGTTCAGATAAATCCTAAAGGTTCCAGACCGCAGATCGAAGTGCTCGGGCATTCAGCCCGAAAGAGTTTAACGATTACAAAAACCACTCGGCATTCCGAGGCAAATTTAAGGTGGGGCATAAAAGTTTGTTCACTCCGCAGGAGGAGGACTGGCAGGCTCGACGAACTCGTCCAGGTCGACGCCGTTGGCGATCCGAGTGGCTGCAGCAATAAAAGTCTCCATAAAAGATCGGAAGTCATGCCTCTGGGTGTTGGCGACCTTGATTGCTGCCAGCTTATCTTGTCGCACCTCCTTGCAGTGGACACGAACCAAAGACAGAGCCACATCAGCACCACGCCGGGCAGAAGATTTCTTCCACTCCTGCACTCGACCAGGGATCTCGTTAAGTCGAGTCATCAGGGATTCGAGATCATTCTGGAGCATGGCCCCTGGCCAAAGTGCCGTGTCGATCCGTGCCGTGGCGACCTTCAGTCGAGCCAAGTAGTCCACAACACCGTCGATGCGGGATTCCAGTCGGAGCAGATTCATGGCAGTTTCATCTTTCACGGGAGAGTTGATGGGGTCCAAACCTGGCTCAATCCGCCCAGTCTCCTCCTCGAAGTTCTGGCAAAACTCTGCATTCACGATCCAAGGATAAGTCAATTTTCGTATGCTGAGTCGACAAAAAAAAACATCAGTCGGAACAAAATGTATACCTTCAAGCTTGATGAACAACTTCTTGGCAAGGCTCCTCAGATAGCTCTCCAGATCGTCCCTCCTGCGAGCGATGCCTTCCATCTTCTCGTACAGGTTGAAATTGTCCTTCTTCAAGCGTGTGCACTCCTTGTTGGCTTCGTTCAGGGCAGATTTCATCTTGGCCTTCTCTTCTTCCAATTGGCCGACTGAAGCCAGTTTCTGTTCAGCCAGAGCGGTTCTGTCGTCAGCTTTCTTTTGAGCGGCAGCCAAATCCTGATCCTTCTTCGCCAGAGCTTCGTTCAGTTTTTCTGCAAGGAAATGGTGCTTGATTCAGAAAGAGCAGAAGGGTACTCAAGCCTAAGACAAACCAGTCGACAAGCTCGTCTTACCATTGGCGTCGTCCTTGGCCTTTTGCAGCTCTATCTTGGCCAATTCCAAGTCAAGGTTTAGCTGGATCTGCTGTTTCTCCAAGTCAGCAAAGCGAGCTCCAAGATCACAAGATTTCTGCAATCAGGGAGGGGAAGTTATTTTACAGCGAAAAACGACAAAGACAATAAATACTAAGACTACGGTCGACTGCCCGCAGTCCACCATAGTCTCGGGGACTACACCCAGTGGGTGCACTTTGCGTGCCCCCACCGGTTCAGTTTACACTCGACACGGCTAGACTAGATCGAGCGAAAGAATCAAAATACAAAGACTACAGTCGACTGCCAACAGTCCACCATAGTCTCGGGGACTACACCCAGTGGGTGCACTCAGCGTGCCCCCACTAGTCCAAAAATTCAATCGACGCACCCAGTGGGTGTACAGATGCAAAGATTTTCGGAAAGAGAGTCTTCAGATAGCATATCCTAACAGAACAAGCGGTGACCAACTAACCTAAACATTGCTTTGGAGAGCCGAGCTGGCGTCATAGGCGGCCTAACTGGCGTCCCGCACCATCTTCACCTTCTCCATCATAATGCCCGCCTGGCGTATGGCTTCCTTGGCAGCATTCACTTCGTCCTCTGGGACATGATGGACCGCAAAAACTGAAGGTGGGTCGGCAGGAGCTTGAGCAGTCAACGAAGAAGGCAGGGCACTCGACAATGGTACAACGAAGGTAACAAAACCCCGATTGGCATCACCAGCGTCCTGAACGACTGGTTCCACCATCGGCGTCGACTGTGGCACCTTGCTTGCAGGAGCTTTCCTATTTTTCCTCGTCAAAGGCCTCTCAGGCTCTTCATCATCATCATCGGGGAGGTCAATAATGTTAGGAGCTGTTCAAAGATCAATCGCCAAAATCACATCACCCAATGGTACACATTGCAGTTGAGTCGACCAAATAAAGACAGAATGACAGAAATCATACCCAGATTGGATGTAACGCCCTCGATGCGGCTATATCTCCCACGTGTCGAAGCACGACTTAGAGGCATAACCGCATTGAAAGCAATGTTGCAAGTGAGGTAATCTTCACACAACCCATGTAATACAATAAGGGAAAGAGATACATAGTTGGCTTACAATCGCCACTTCACACAATTACATGAATAAAACATTACATCATCCAGATACAATCAAGGTCCGACTACGGAACCAAAATAAAAGAAGAACCCCAAATGCGACAAGGTCCCCGATTGACCCCAACTGGGCTCCACTACTGATCAACTAGAACGAAACAACACAAAGGACAAGATCTTCATCGAGCTCCTCCTGAGCTGGGTTGCGTCATCTGCACGGACTCATCGGCACCTGCAAGCTGGTTTTGCAAGTATATGTGAGTCACGGGGACTCAGCAATCTCGCACCCTCGTGATCAAGACTATTTAAGCTTATGGGTAAGGTAAAAGGTATGAGGTGGAGCTGCAGCAAGCGACTAGCATATATGGTGGCTAACATACGCAAATGAGAGCGAGAAGAGAAGGCAAAGCACGGTTGATAAAAGTATGATCAAGAAGTGATCCTATAGCAACCTACGTCAAGCATAACTCCAACAACCGTGTTCACTTCCCAGACTCCACCGGAAAGAGACCATCACGGTTACACACGCTATTGATATATTTTAATTAAGGTCAACTTTAGGTTTTCTACAACCGGACGTTAACAAATTCCCATCTGCCCATAACCGCGGGCACGGCTTTCGAAAGTTCAAATCCCTGCAGGGGTGTCCCAACTTAGCCCATCACAAGCTCTCACGGTCAATGAAGGAATAGACCTCCTCCCGAGACATTCCGATCAGGCTCGGTATCCCGGTTCTACAAGACATTTCGACAGGGTAAAACTAAACCAGCAACACCGCCCGAATGTGCCGACAAATCCCGATAGGAGCTGCACATATCTCTTTCTCAGGGCACACCGGATCGTCCAAACTTCTGGTAGGCCAGTCCAGAGTTGCCCCTGGTGGCCACCGGCAGCTGACAAGTTGGACCAACACTCAAAGGAGCACTGGCACGGGGGGTAAAATAATGATGAACCTCAGGAGCGCGACTCCCAAGGGAAAAGAAAATGCTAGGTGGCAAATGGTAAAACCAATGTTGGGCATTGCTGGAAGAGCTTTACTTAAGGCGAACTGTCAAGGGGTTCCCATAATAGCCCAACCGCGTAAAGAACGCAAAATCCGGGAACATAACACCGATATGACGGAAACTAGGGCGGCAAGAGTGGAACAAAACACCAGGCATAAGGCCGAGCCTTCCACCCTTTACCAAGTATATAGATGCATTAATTAAATAAGATATATTGTGATATCCCAACAAGTAAATCATGTTCCAACAAGGAACAACATCTCCATGTTCCAACAAGGAACAAACTTCAATCTTCACCTGCAACTAACAACGCTATAAGAGGGGCTGAACAAAGCGGTAACATAGCCAAACAACGGTTTGCTAGGACAAGGTGGGTTAGAGGCTTGGTTCAACAATATAGGAGGCATGATAAGCAAGTGGTAGGTATCGCAGCATAGGCATAGCAAAAGAGCGAGCATCTAAGCAAGCAAAGATAGAAGTGATTTCGAGGGTATGATTATCTTTCCTGAAATCCCGCAAGGAAGAATAACGAGTCCATGAAGAAGACAAACGGAACGTAGACGAACGGGTCCTCACAACGCGATGTTAACGGAACCAACCCGAAGAAGCAAACACCGGAAAGAAGCACACAACATAGTAAACAACTAACACATGAACATGATATGATATGCAGGATGCGGTATGCGATGCATATGCATGATTTGCAAGGGAATGAATGAACCTGGCCTCAACTTGTAAATCCAAGTGTGCCATTGGAAAGATGAGATGAAATCGCTTGAAAACGATATAAAGATCACCGGAATCGGAGTCACGGTTTGGAAATGGCGAGCAAATCAAATATGACCACGTTCTGCGATATACAGCAAGTAGCCATCTAAATGCAACAAGATGAACATGCTACAGCACTCAAACATGGCAACAAAACACATGGAAGGAATCCATTCATAATGCTTAACAAAAGATGAACACTGAGCTACGGCCAATTCATCCACTAACAGGTTCAAACAAGCATGGCAAAAATGCATATGGTAAACAGATCTCAGACTTAGTGAAATTAACACTTGTCTGGAATTTCAGATCAGGTAGCACACTTTGGAGCATGAAAACTATATGCTATAGGACCTGAACATGTCAAAATAAAGCATGGCATGGAGCTACTCAAAGAGCTTAACAAAAGTCCCTTAGTGACCTTGAGCCAAAAGGGATCAGAAAATACATTTGCAAGCATGTGAACATGGCAAAAACATAATCAGATCACAGACTTAGTGAAAACTGGAGCATGCTGAAACAGATATCAAGTAAGCATGTTTACGAGCTCGATGCACTCACTACAGAGCAAGTCATGACAATCTAAGCATACACCCATCAAGAATACACATTATACAAGCTAGACAAGGCAAGAACAATAACATAGCATGCACGGATCAACTACAACATCCTCGGCAAAATTGCTAACAAGTAGACAATCTGTCCAGATTCACGAAGTAGCAAAAGTAGAGCTCGATTGACTCAAGCTAGGGTGCTCCATAATTGCAAACAAAGACATGGATGGATATATCACTACAAGATTAACAAAACATCCTTACTAATCATCCTCAAAATAGGCGCGGATCACTAGGAAACAACATGAACATATGGCATAATGAGATAAACAGGTCAAGGACTTAGTGGAAATGCTAAGTCCCCGAAATCAGCATTGCCAAGTGCCTCACTTTGCAAGCTCGTGCTAGTCACCACACACATCACAAAAATACATGGGTTGCACCTTTGGAAAGATGGCAAAACCCTTAACAAAACACTTGTAGAGCTCATGGGCATATCATGCACACAATAATCATGGCAAAAATGACAAATAGCTAAATGGAGCAGCAGATCTGACAATTATCTCAAGTAGCATTCTTATAACAGCATTTCGGGCATCAAGATGAACTCAAATGAAAATGATGCAATGTAATGAAATGATGTACTCTCTGAGACGAACATTTTGATATGCTATATGCATGAATCGGAGCTATGAATGCAAAGTTACGAGGCGATGAACATGTGCATATGAAACATGGAAAACTCGGGGACTTAGTGAAAATCTAGACCTCCAGATCTAGGGTTCATCCGGCGCGGAAATCGAGGATCACCGGAATCCTCGCCGGAGACGAGGGAGAAGGCTTCCAGAGGGTGAGGGAGTTACCGGGGAGGTGCGGGGAGGCGTGGATCGGGCAGATCCGGCCGCGAGGACCTCGGATCCGGTCATGGCGCGGGCGGAGGGGGTCGGCATGGCCATGGCAGGTACGGCGGCGCGCTCGCCGGCCGGAGTGGGCGGCGGTGTCCATGGGCGGCGAACCCGAGCCGGTAGCGGGCTCTCGCGGGGAGGCGCGGTGGTGGCGACGATTGACGGTGGA
>NC_041390.1:467924641-467958340 GCF_002162155.2 Triticum dicoccoides
CTCCGCGGGCCGCGGCGAAGTGGGCGCGGGCGAGGCTGACGTGGCGCAGCGGGATTGGAGGAGGGAGGCGGCTGTGACGATGTGGCAGCTCCGGATTGGTCCGGGTGAGGTGGCGGCGGCGGACATTGTCCGGCGCGGTGGAGAAGTGTCCGACGACGATGAGGGAGTTGGATCTAGGGTTTGGACTGCGCGAAAAATCGGGGAGAGCCACATATTTATAGGTGGAGAGAGCTAGGAGAGTCCAAATGAGGTGCGGTTTTCGGCCACGCGATCGTGATCAAACGACCGAGATGATGGAGGAGGTTTAGGTGGGTTTTGGGCCACTTTGGAAGGGTGTTGGGCTGCAACACACACGAGGTCTTCTCGGTCCCTCGGTTAACCGTTGGAGTATCAAACAAAGTCCAAATGGTACGTAACTTGACAGGCGGTCTATCGGTAGTAAACCAAGGCCGCTTGGCAAGTCTCGGTCCAATCCGGAAATGTTTAATCCCCACACATGAAAGAAAGGTAGAAATGACCACCAGAGGAGAACGGAGCGCCGGAATGCAAAATGGACAACGGGGAAAATGCTCGGATGCAAGAGACGAACACGTATGCAAATGAAATGCACATGATGACATGATATGCAATGCATGACACGCAAGCAATGACAAGGCAACAACAGCGAATAACTGGACGACACCTGGCACATCGGTCTCGGGGCGTTACATTGGAAGTGACTGCATCCTCCATTACCTCATCCTCATCTCTGTAAGCTGAGGTCCCGGAAGTAGCAGCGCTGCCAGTTCCAAAGTTCGTCTGGTTAAATCAAGAAAAAATAAACAGCACAGAGCGTCGAGTGAATACAAAGGGAGACACTCACGCAGAAGCGACGGGGATGTCAATCTTAATCTTCGGCAACACCTTCCGAGGCTTCTACTCTGCAACTTTGAGATGCTTTGACACTTTTTCAGTTGGGGTCGGTGAAGATGTCCGAGGACGCTTTGAAGACTGACCAGTCTGAGCAATCGCCTTTTCACGGGCGCTCGGTCGTTCTTGGTCAAGCTTGGATCGCCTCTCCCTGCGAGGAGGCGACTCGACTTCTTCTTCGTCACTTGAGTCGTCGCTTTCTTCGTCCTCTTCTCCGTCGGAATGCCATTCGCCACTGTCACTGCAGCTCGCCTCTCCTTCCGGGTCTTGCTCTTGCTCTCCGTTGGGCACTGAGTACATTTCGATAAGGGTCTGAAAGAAAGCAGGAAGAATAAAGTCAGTCGACGCAGTATAGACAGTTGCGCGAGTGAATTCAGATTATAATCAAAATCTCAGAATCTGACCTTTTCTGGTTCATGGGACTGGTCGAATGGAGGAACTCTCCTGGCTCCCCTGGGGTTGTCCTTGTTTCTGGTGATGCCCGACAGCCACCCCTCCAGTGTGTCGTCATCGACCTCCTCCGGGTGAATCCGAGTGGTGTCGTCAAGACCCGAATACATCCACATCGGCTGGTCTCGAGCTTGAAGAGGCTGGATGCGCCGCCAAAGGAAAACCTCCAAGAGATCCATACCAGTGACCCCGTCACGGATAAGCTGGACCACTCGTTCGACCAGCACCCTAACTTGCGCCTTCTCCTCCGGGATCACCTTCAAAGAGGAGGGTTTCCTCACTCGGTCCATGGTAAAAGGAGGGAGGCCAGTCGACTGCCCTGGCGTCGGCTGGTCTTTGCAGTAAAACCAGGTCGACTGCTATCCGTGGACCAAGTCGGGAAGAATCATGGCCAGAAAGGAACTTTTCCCTCTCATCTGAACACCAAGACCCCCGCACATCTGAATCACTTGTGTTCTCTCATCACTCGGATTGGCCTTTTTCACCGTCTGAGAACGATAGGTGAAAATGTGCTTGAAAAGACCCCAGTGAGGCCGACAACCCAAGAAATTCTCGCACAAAGACACGAAAGCAGCGAGATACACGATTGTGTTGGGAGTGAAGTGGTGGAGTTGTGCCCCAAAGAAATTCAGAAATCCCCGAAAGAAGGGGTGAGGAGGCAAGGAAAACCCACGGTCGACGTGGGTGGCAAGGAGAACGTGCTCACCCTCCCGAGGTTGCGGCTCGGATTCCTTCCCCGGAAGCCGCGCCGATCCATTGGGGATCAGTCCTCCGTCGGCTAGGTCGTCGAGGTCTTCTTGGCGGATTGTCGAGCGGATCCGGTCACCCTGGATCCAGCCCTTCGGCAGGCCGACTCGTGAGGAAGATCCACCCCGACTGATCGCCTTCCCCTTCGCCTTTGCCGTCGCCTTCTTCGCCCGCTCCAGAGCCACCGTCTTCTCCTTCCCCATCGTCGCCGGCGGGACACGTATGGAGCAGCGGCGCTGGGGCGAGAACGAGCGCGACGAAGAAGCCTGAAGAGGAGGAGAGGAAATGAGAACGCATTGTTCAAGAAACCCCAGTCCGACGCCTTATACGAGGTTACTTCCGAGTGGCTGGCTGGTAGGCCCGAACGATCCTGTCAAATCCCGCAACAGTCGCGCACGCGATACGTGGCGAAAAAGGTGGCGCGGAGATCGAGGCGGCTCCGCCCTATCCCATCTGATTACTGCGGCCTCCCCCGTCCCGCGCGCTTCCCAAAATTCGAATCCCGCGAAATCCGCGGGTAGCAGAACAGCTTGTCAGACGGAAGATCTCCTCCACACCGTCACTCGGAGCTTTTCAAGTAAAGAAACTCACTCAACAAAAAACCAAGAATGGATCAAGGCGACTGAAAAGGAAGTTGCTGTCGTCACTCAGGTTCATTGATCCGAAACAAGATATGCTCATGGCATGAAAAATGAGTCGGAGAAGTTCTCAACTCCTTCCCCACTCAAACCTCGATCCATTCGGGGGCTAATGATGAAGCTATGTACCTAGGGTAGGGTCATGGACCTGTCCTAACTGCCCTACCCAAGGACATCTCTAGAAGAAATCACCTTTCAATCGACTTGGAGGTGTTCCACTCGACAGACTCGAAGACACTCGACCAAGAAGCAATCACTCGACCAAGATCCAACCACTCAATGGCCAGGAGACCTAAAGTCACTCCGCACGCTAACGGTCGGTCATTAAGTAGCTTTTATGGTCATCATAGCACTTTATGTACTTAAAACCCTGCATAACTGAGGGCCGGAGGGGTCTGGCGAACTCTATATAAGCCACCCCCTCCTCAGTGTAGAGGGTGCGCACCCCTGTAATTCATACACACATAATCCAGTCGACCGCCTCCGGGCTCCGAGACGTAGGGCTATTACTTCCTCCGAGAAGGGCCTGAACTCGTAAACCTCGTGTGCTTACAACTACTCCATAGCTAAGATCTCGCCTCTCCATACCTACCCCCTACATTACTATCAGACTTAGAACCACGACAGTAATTGTAACTGGTTCCTGATTCGATGAACTAGGCATCTCCTGATTAGATGAGGTAGCCATATCCTACATGGGAAAGATATCTTCAAAGAAAGTCGCATCATTCGACTCCATGATCGTACCGACATGCATGTCAGGTACCTCAGATTTTACAACCAAGAATCTATAGCCAATGCTATGAAAAGCATATCCCAGGAATACACAATCCACAGTCTTTGGTCCAAGCTTCCACTTCTTTGGAATTGGAACATTACTTTCGCCAAACAACCCCATGTTCGTAGATAAGAGAGTTTTAACCTTTTCTTCTCCCATTCCTCAAATGGAGTTATCTCTTTGTTCTTTGTGGGAACTCGGTTTAGGACATGACATGCCGTCAATATCGCCTCCCCCCACCATGCCTTGGAGAGACCTGATGTGTCTAACATGGCGTTAACCAAATCAGTTAGAGTACGGTTTTTTCTTTCGGCTACCCCATTTGACTGAGGTGAATAGGGAGGCGTCCTCTCATGGATTATACCATGTTCCGCACAAAAAGCATCAAATTCATTGGAAAAAATATTCTCCACCACGGTCGGACCTAAGCCTCTTGATTTTTCGATCAAGTTGGTTTTCCACTTCAGCTTTATAGATCTTGAAAAATTTCAAAGCCTCATCCTTAGATTTCAGAAGATACACACGGCAGTATCTAGTGGAGTCGTCAATTAACGTCATGAAATATTTCTTTCCACCTTTTGTCAAAACACCATTCATTTCACATAGATCTGAATGTATGAGCTCTAGTGGTGCAAGATTTCTCGTTTCTGCAGTCGTGTGAGACTTACGTGGTTGCTTAGCTTGCACACACACTTGAAACTTAGATCCCTTGACAGTGGTGAAACTAGGGATTAAGTTCAACTTCGCTAGTCGCGACATGCAACCAAAGTTAACATGACAAAGACGTGAATGCCACACATTGGATTCACTATTGTTGCAAATATGATTAACAACTTTATTGCAAACATCTAATAAGGATAAACGAAACAGACCTCCTGACTCATAGCCTTTACCAAAAGGTTCCATACTTGTATATTACAAATTTATTCGACTCAAAGACAAGCTTGTAGCCATCTCTACACAGAAGAGATCCGCTAACAAGATTTTTATTGACGGAGGGGACATAATGCACGTTCTTCAGCCGCACGATCTTCCCCGAAGTAAACTTCAGATCGACCGTGCCAACACCACGAACAGAAGCACTTGAACTGTTGCCCATCAGCATGGTTGAAGCCCTGCGGTCTGATAAGACGAAACATGGAAATATCACCGCATACATGCACATTAGCACCCGTGTCAATCAACCAATCAGGAGAATGACATACTGAAAGAATAGTGGAAAATATACCATACCCAGCATCCTTCATGTCAGTGTCTCCAATGAAAACATTAGCGGTCTTGCCGCCTTTCCCAGGATGACGCTTGTCATGGCGATTAGGGCAACTAGGAGCCCAATGATCAGGATCCCCACACACATGACAAGCACCTTTCTTTCTTGTCATTCTTCTTCTTGAAGTTCGTGTGTTGCACAGCCTTGTTCTTCCCATCAAACTTTGCTTTACCATCAAACTTGCCCTTTTTCTTGAACTTGTGAGACTGGAAGTTCTTCTTCTGTACCAGATTGGCACTAGATCCTCCCTCAATACCTCGAGCACGTGTGTCCTTTGCTCTCGCCTTTTCTTCCACATCAAGAGTACCAATGAGATCCGGGGCGGAAAACTCCTGTCTCTTATGCTTCAGCAAGGTAGCAAAGTTCCTCCACGAAGGAGGAAGCTTAGTGATGATACCTCCAGCAACAAACTTGTCCGGTAGCATACAACTGAAGTGCTCAAGTTCTCTAGCAAATGACTGTATCTCATGAGCTTGCTCAACCACGGAGCGCTCTTCAGTCATCATGTAATCATATAATTGCTTCATGATGTACAGCTCAGTGCCAGCATCCGAGACACCAAACTTGGCCTCGAGTTCATCCCACACATCTTTTCCATTATCAATTGACGCATAAGCATCAACTATGTTCTCACCAAGAACACTCAAGAGAGCAGCCTTAAACAGAGTATCCATTTTCTGAAAAGCTTATGCCTGTTGAGCATCAAGCTCTCCTTCAGGTTTGCCAAGAGTGGCGTCGTAGCAACTCATGGTTTGAAACCATAAGACTGCTCTCACGCGCCACCTCTTATAGTGGATACCCTCAAACATAGGAGGTCTCATGGAAGCAGCAAAACCACTTGGAGTAAATTGCCTATTATAAGGTTTTTGGATTGTTGGAAATATGAGCAATTTACCAAATGATTTTATTAACAGAAATATTAGATAAAGTATGACTAATATAGCCGTGATAAAGCAAGTCATGCAACCTGACGGAGAAAAAGTAAATAGCATTTGCATATATGAACTTGAACTGAACACATCTAGGACAGACACTAGATCATGTTGCATATATGGAGTAAAACCTAACACATGTAGGGCAAGTACTAGTACGAGAAACTGTGGCAGGACATATGACAGAAAGAAGAAGAACACATGAGCAGAAGCACTAGACTTGGGGTCGACATCCTCTCCAGCCATGTCGTTGCTGAGGTAGCCAACGTCGGAGTCCGTGGTGAAGAAGCCAGTAGTTGCGCAGAGCGCTCCCCAAAAACCTTATCATCCTTCTCCCGTACATGACTCAAAAGGTGCGGTCTCGGAGGCCTACTGTCCCGACATGCGGTGCACGCCGCAAGCCGGGATGAGGAAGACAGCAGCAGCTCAGAGATAGAACCGATGGCGAGGCGAGGCGAGGCGAGGCGAGGCGTGGCGTGGCGGGCGGCGGAGGAGGAGCGCCCGTGGATATCCCTCTTGTTCTCATGCTCGTACAAGTGGGGAAAGAACCTCCCTTATAAGGAGGTCCAACTCCCACTAAACTAGCAATGTGGGACTAAACTTTAGTAGTATTCCTTGCCTTGCACAAATGGGCTAAGTGGGCCTCTAGAATTTATTAGGAATTTCTGAAATAGTTATTGGGCTGCCCAAAATAGACTAAATTCCAGCACAACCAACTGTGTATGTTTGGAAAAGAAAAAGAAAAATAGAAGATCAGAACGTACACGCCAAGGAGCAAAAATGCTACACCTACGAAGAAAACCTACAAACTCTTACGTAAATTTCCTATCTATAACCTCTCCGCCCCCTGATTTCAACTAGGTGGGCCCCCTCCTCCTCATTTCCTCCAACCAAAAAAAGCTAACGAAGCCATTACATTAGTTACGTATGAATCAGTACGTAGGTCTAGCATTGCTGCGCCAAGGAGATCGGCCTCGGTGCAACAAATCACGTGAAGGATGTTAATTCAATTACGTAAGATGGCCTGCGTGCCTTTTGTTTTTTTTGGCCGACCAAGTATGAGTCGGTTTGTATCCTAGGTTATATATATTATTTACTATTGAGATTTTTAGGGATTAGACTATTTTTAGAGTTTAGGCAACGTTGTGTATCGACTATGAAGCGGCCCTCTGGATGTTCGTCTTGTTTATCTTTGTGAAATTTTCTGTTATTAAGAAGATTACACTTTGGCGAGAGGATTCTCGTGATCGAGGATTTGCTAGCTATTGGCTTGAGGTCCGTTGGCGACGACGGATTACGTGCCGCTTACTTTACTCCGACGGGAGGTGCCTTGTCAACCGAGGTATTGCTTGTCAGTTGTTGTTACCATAGCTTCAGGTTGCGTGTATCACTCGCGTAATTGGGAGTTTTTGTCGGTGGAATTTGCTCGAGGTTGTTGCATCGTGAAAGATCGGGCCAAATCGGCGGCGCGTTCGGGGTTAATGCCCTATCAACCACCATCATTAGCAACACTAGTGCCGCGGAAAAGATACTTAGAAATATTAGACAGAAAATAAAAGGTTGGATTCTAAATGCAAATGCAATGTATAGGAAAAAGAAAAAAGGAATTGTTAAGTATGTTGGATGTGATGGACAAAAATGTTGAATCTAGAGGTATCAATGCTCAGGAAAGAGACATTCAGAAAGAACTAAGGAGAGAATTAAAAGAAATACTCAAACTGGAAGAAATTAAGTGGCTACAAAGATATGAGGACAAAGAAATTAAAGAGGGAGACTCTAATACTAGATATTATCATGCCAAGGTAAATGGGAGAAGGAGAAAATTAGAATTATTAAATTGGAGCAAGATGGGGAAGTGATTGAAGGGGGGAAAGAACTTATGAAATACATCACTGCATTCTATAGAAATATGTTTGGACAAGCTGAAACTTCCAGTATTAATCTTAACCTACAAGGGGCTGCAGAAATTTCCCCTCAAACACAGGAAGAGCTGATCCAAAACTTCTCTATGGAGGAGATTAAAGAGGTTGTTTTCTCTATGGTAAAAAACAAAAGTCCAGGCCCTGATGGGTTTGCTATTGAATTCTATCAGAACTTCTGGGAAGTGGTTAAAAATGACTTAGAAAATATACTCGATGATTTTCACAGAGATGTGGTTGATTTAGCGAGACTTAACTATGGAATTATTACTTTGGTTCCTAAAGTTATGGATGCTAAACAGACTCAAAAAATTTGACCTATCTGTCTCCTAAATATCGGTTTCAAAATCATTACTAAAGTTTTAATGAACAGACTTAGCAAGGTAGTCAGCCCAATAATTTCACCCATCCAAACTGCCTTTGTTAAGGATAGATATATTATGGAGGGAGTGGTCATTTTACATGAAGCTCTGAATTCAAATCCATGCAAAAAAGTAGAATGCTATGATGTTTAAAGTTGATTTTGAAAAAACATATGACAAAATTAAGTGGCGTTTTGTCCACAAGATGCTTAAATTGAAGAACTTCCCTGATAAGTGGTGTGACTGGGTGATGCACACCATGAGGGGGGGACAAGTGGGGGTGAAATTCAATGATAATGTGTGAAATTTTTTCAAAACCTTCAAAGGGCTTAGGTAGGGGGATTCTTTATCCCCTTTGCTGTTTGATCTAGTTGTAGATGCCCTGGCCGTAATAATGGATAAAGCTAGAACTGAAGGTTATATTAAAGGGGTACTTACTGACATTCATGAAAATGGAGTTAATATGCTGCAATATGCTGATGACACTATATTTCTGATACAGGATGATGAGGAATTAGCAAGAAACTTGAAATTCATTTTGACTGCCTTTGAACAAATGTCAGGATTGACAATTAACTTCCATAAAAGTGACATTTACCTTTTTGGGGAAGCTAAGAGCAAGAGAA
This sequence comes from Triticum dicoccoides, assembly GCF_002162155.2. Taxonomy (NCBI): domain Eukaryota; kingdom Viridiplantae; phylum Streptophyta; class Magnoliopsida; order Poales; family Poaceae; genus Triticum; species Triticum dicoccoides. The sequence goes on from NC_041390.1 coordinate 467,933,273, forward strand.
ATTTATATCAAGAGATCTTCACATGTGCCCTTGGGGAAATGCCTTTGAAATATTTTGGTTTACCAGTCCACAACAAAAGGATCAGTAATAAAATGTGGGGAAATGTGAATGAAAAAAATGAAAAGAGATGTGCTTGCTGGCAGGGCAGATTGCTCAATATTGCTGGTAGAGTCACACTGGTGCAACCATATCTAACAAATATTCCCATTTATATGATGTCTTTTTACCTGCTCCCTGCTGGAGTTAGGAAAAAATTGACTTCTATAGAGCTAGATTAGTGTGGCAAGCTGAAGAAGATAAAAAAGAAATATCACCTAGTTAATTGGAAAACTTGCTACCTGCCAAAACAACAAGGTGGGTTGGGGATAATAAAGCTTGAGAATTTTAATATTGCTCTGCTTGCTAAATGGATTTGGAAACTGGAGGCTGAGGAAGGGCTTTGGCAAGATATTATTAAATTCAAATATCTCCAAGACAAATGCCTTTCTGGAGCCAAAAAGAGAATAGGAGACTCTCAATTCTGGGCTAGCCTGCTAAAAATTAGGGGTGTGGTTTTCCCTCACATCAAGAAAATGCTAGGTGATGGGAGAAATACAAGATTCTGGGAAGACTGGTGGGTGGATGATAAACCCCTAAAGGAGGCTTACCCCTCATTATATTCCATTAGTAATGATAGAGAAATTATTGTCAGAGGGGTGATAGATAGAGGTTGGGGGCTATGTCTTTCAGAAGAACAATTTGTGGGGGATATGGAAATCTCTGGGATAGCTTAAAGAGGAGATGTGAGGAAATTACAATGCATGGAGGGAGGGACAAACCCATGTGGATGTTGATTGCTAACAGAATATTCTCTGTGAAATCCCTATATCTACATCTTGTTAAATCTGATGTTGGCTTTCCACATAAATTTCTGTGGAAAGTTAAGGTGCCTGCAAAAATTAAATTTTTCCTTTGGCTCTTGAATAAAAAAAGTATTCTAACCAGAGATAACCTGCCGAAAAGGGGATGGAAAGGAGACAAACACTATGTGTTCTGTGGGAAAGAAGAAAATATTGATCACATGTTCTTTTCTTACTTTGTTGCTAGACTTGTTTGGAGTCTGGTAGGGTGTACTTTTGATTTTAAAAACATTCCAGAAGATATGGATGACTATTTGGAAAACTGGTTGAACAAATTCAACAAAAATGACAAGAAAATGGTCTTGACTGGTACCTCTGCTCTTCTTTGGGTGATCTGGAATAGTGGAAATGATATTGTGTTTGGCAGAAAATATATAAATGACCCGATTGGGATTGTTAAAAGAATGTGCAGCTGGATTACTGACTGGGCTATTTTGCGGAAAAAGGACCCAGGGGAAAGATCACTGATGTTGGGGGCAAGGCTCATCGAACATGTGGCAAGTGAAATCTACAAAGCTTCACAAGGATGGCGCTTCGGAGTTCCAAGGTTGCAAATGTGAAGCTTCGGGGAGCAGAACTTCAAAGCTTGTCTCCTGTTTCTATGTGTTTCTCAGCCTTCTTCCTTTTGGATTGAGTGTAATAAACTCTTGTGATGTTGCCGTAGTGGTTCTGGTCTGTAGGGTCTCACAGGGTGAGTTTGCCCATCTGGCTAGGCTCTCTCCTGATTTGCGTCTTTTATTGTGTTAGAATTTGTATCAGACAACTTGACTACTCGTTGGCTTCAACCTGGTTTCTCTAATGGAAATCGGAGGGGAAACCCTCTTTTGCTCTAAAAAAGAGTGAGGCATCCAAAAAGGGAACAGTGCACAAGCGTCGTCATTGCCTGATCAACCATCAAAGTCAAGTCAGGGGGTTTCACCTTGGAGAAAGTCCGATTAATCTCCAGACAATGCCTTCAACGAGGAAACATATAGAGATCCACCATTGCTTGGTACAACGAATAAGGCCATGTCTGGGGGTTTCACCCCGGAATCAAGACTCGATGCCCAAAAAGACACCACCAAAAACGAACCCTATGTCAATGCCCCCATTTGCCGAGAACGTTTCTGCAATACACCAATCGTCCGGCTCATAGTCGTCACACACATGGTTTTGATGTAGACACACCCAAACGGAACCACACTCGCGGAATGAGAACTAAAATGTTGCCTTCTCCCATCAATTGGGGTGCTTTCTCCTTTGAGCCTTGCCTATCTCTTCAAACACAACCGCCAAGAACATCGCCACACCACTTTGTTTCAGTGCTTTGCCACCTTTGCTCGCTCCATCGGGTTTCTTGAATCAAAATATGATGCCTCTCTATCCATTTTTCAACAAGGTGCCTCCATGGCTTATCTTCTACTTTATGTCGATGGCATCATTCTCAGTGCTTCCTCTTCGTCCACTGTTGCTACCATCACTCGCGCCATGGCCACTGAATTTTCCATGAAGGACCTTAGGTCCTTAGCCCTCTACATCACTTTCTTGGCATTTTAGTCACTTGTACAACTAGTGGCCTCCATCTTTCGCAACGCCAATGTATTCATGACATCTTCCGGCATGTGTGGCTGGCATCTTGTTTCTACACTCATTGACACCAAAGGTAAACTATCTTCTTCGATCGGTGATCCTTCATTTTATCGTAGCATAGCGGGTGCTCTTGAATATGCTACTCTGACTCGCGATGACATTGCTTTGTCGCACAAGTCTGTCTTCACATGCATGATCCTCATGAATCCCAATTTTCTCTCATCATCAAACACATCCTTCCTTTATCTGAATGGAACTCTCCATCATGGTCTATCATTACACTGCACTTCTTATTCTCTCACTACCTGTTGGGATGCCGATTGGGCTGGGTGCCCAAACACCATACACTCCAGCTCAGGGTTTTGCATGTATCTCGTTGATAACATGGTCTCCTGATCCTCCCGCCTACAGAAAACGGTTCCCACTCTAGTGCGGAGGCAGAGTATAGGGCGATTGGTGCGGTTGTTCCAGAATCATGTTGGGTTCGTCAACTGTTACAGGATCTTTGACAACCGATTTTGAGTGCTACTATTGTCTGCCGGGACAATGTCCGTGCCGCCTACTTATCAGCCAATCCAGTTTAGCATCGCCGGACTAAGCATATCGAGCTTCATATTCATTTTGTTCGAGAGAAGGTGACACTTGATAATGTTCCAGTATTACACGTCCCACCATCTTCACAGCTTGCAGATATATTTCACGAAGGGCTTACCCACAGCTCTTTTTCAAGAATTTCGCTCGTCTTCAGGTCCATTCTATTCCCAATTCAGATTGCCGGCGCGTGTTAAGAGTCCTACCGTCCTTCGGCTACCGATCGACAGTTCCATATTATTTGTCTCATTGTATTTGTATAAACAGTCTCTTTTGTTGATAAATATACGTGGAGGCTGAGCCGTGGCAGGCATTGAGTCGCCCTCTGTTCTTTTACAGCGAGCAGAGCCCAGCCCAACATCAGATGTAAGAAACTCAAAATCATGTTCCTGTCAAAGGGACGTCATGAAACGGCTCCAAAATCATTGCAACAAAAAATTAAGTAACAACACTTACGAACTAAGTTTTTTTTCAGATGAATTAAGTACATGTATGAAGTTATGAACTGTAATACTACAAGTACATAAAGCTTTCAATCGTGACTTTCAAAGCCTTTCCAAGTGAATCTTTGGTGTGTCTGTGTGTGTGTATCCTGCTCAACAAAACTTTCGCTGTCATTTCATTGGTAAATGATATGGTGGCTGACCTCCAAAATATCATACAGATGTACATATGGAACTATGGAGAACATACTACACATACGGCTTCGAGCAATACAGGTAGGCTTACGGCCATGGCCTCCCCTGACGATCCAATGGTACATGGATTTTCAGATAAACTTGGAGGCTTGCAATAGATCATGGGGCTTCCGAAGGCACTCCATGATACGCAACAGACGAGTGGTCCGAAGTAGACGGAACAGCGTTGTACTGACCATATCCAGCATATACCCCCACCGCGATGAGACTAAGGATGACAAATCTGTACCAAGCTTCTTCATGTAGCTGCAAACAAAGTGCCATTACCAAACCATTAGTCCTATGATGGCAGTCAGTAAACAGGGCGAACTACTACAGCACATTTTTGTAATGAAATCATCAACTATAAATTCTGGTAAATACAGCTACAAGTAAAATCCTGCTTACCTGAGCAAACAAAAACATATTGAAGAAAACAGAGACAATTGGAACCATAGGAACTCCAGGACAAGAAAAGCGAGGTGGGTCCACAGGAACATACACCTGGAAATGGATGTCATACAATGTTAGAAGAACCACCCGATTAATAGCGGGATCTGACATCCATGGATGCCAATTTTGCTACTCCCTCCGATCCATATTAATATGGAATTCGGATGGAGTGCATGACGCGTCAGACTCTGATTCATGTAATAGCTAACGAAGATGCAAATGATTGTGAAACCATGGACAATTTGGTACATCTGAGATTTTTAGGGATGATATAATGATCTCTTATTTGGTACGTACTACAAATTGAAAGAAAATGCACTTACCTGTCGGAACAGCAGAGAAAAACTGCCGACTGTAGCTATCAGAAAAGCTATGATGATGAAGGCAATAGAATAGCTAAACCGGTAGGATATTCCTGCTATGAAACCACAGAGAGCCACTATGACAAGACAAAAAACACCCTCCTGCCAGATTGAAAATTTTCCAAGGGAGCGAGAATTAGTTGCTTTGTCGCTCCATCGAAGTGTGATCACACAAGCTGATACAACCGAGTAGCCTGTCTGGTTCCAAAAAAAAGCAGTTAAATGTCACTTATGAACAGCCAAATCTTGTGTTACAATTGCAAATAGTATTCTGAAGCTTCAATACCAGTGTGCCAACTGAGAGAATATGAGAGAGTGCATGCACATTAAAGAGGCCAGCTAAGACTGCTGCAACACAACCAACCCAGATCTGAGAGTGCAGAGGAGTATGCAGTGTTGGATGAACTTTAGAAAATATTGAAGGTAGTAGGCCATCCCTTCCAAGTCCAAGATACAAACGTGACTGTTATGGATCAAAAGGAGGTGATGTTAGTAAAGTGGAATAATATGATTCAGAAGAAATTATTAGTCCGTCAGTGATAGATAATAATGTCGTCAGGTTACCTGAACATACAGACCAACAAGAAGTGTTGTAGTAAGACCAGCAACAGCTCCAATGCTGATCAAAACAGTTACAAATTTCAGCCCCTTTGCAGAAAAAGCCTCAGCCAAGGGAGCATCTTCACCCAGTAATGTATATGGCAACATTCCAGTAATCACCAAGCATACAGCAACATATAGGATGACACATGCCAGAAGGCTTCCTAGGATGCCAATAGGCAAGTCCCGCTGGACATATTGGTTTGCATGATAGTGAAAAGAAAAGTTAGAACATATTATGATGACAAAAGGGAAGATATTAATTGAAAATTGGAGAACGTTTCTAAATTCTAAGAAGCCAATGAACTAGGATGACAAAGGGAGAACATTTAATGAAAATGGGAGAACATTTCCAGGTTCTAAAAGGCAAATGAATTATGATGACAAAAAAAACTTAAGGTGATAGTATGGAAATAAGAGTAAAATTACCTGTGGGTTTTTAGCTTCCTCGGCAGAATTAGCAACTGCATCGAATCCAACATATGCAAAGAAGACTACTGTAGATCCGGTTACAACAGCTTTGAAACCATTCGGCATAAATGGTGACCAGTTTGATACATCCACCTCAAACACACCAGCAAATACAACGACTATGACGATGATTATCTGCATCCCCACATCAAATCCAACACGGCAGACGAAACCACAGACATAGTTAATAATCATTTGAGCAAATCATGAAAAGTTGCTCACGAAACTCGTACTGTGTTGCAAGTTATAAATCATGGAAAATATCGCTTTGTGCAAGCACAAATCGCAATATCACAGAACATCACAAAATTGTTCTACAACGATATTTGACCTAGCCAATTTAACTTTCAAATGTTACTTGTGATTGATGAAACAAACATATCTTAGTTTAGAAGCAGTCTTACCTTCAATGTAGTCATAAAGGTATTCACTGCAGATGATTCTTTGACACCGCGGCATAGGATCACAGTCAGGATGACAAGAAGGATTGGAGCCAATATGTTAACTGAAACGACACCACCAAAAAACTCTTCTCCATGCCCAATCCAACTCGGAACATTGCCTTTCACAGAAGGAATCAGCTCCAAGAATTGGATAAAATAGCTTGCTAGGCTACGAGCAATGCTTGCAGCCCCAATATGGTAATCAAGCATCAACTGGGTGAAAACCAAGAAGGCCGTGAGTTCATTAAACGCTGCATATGTGTACAAGTATGCTCCCCCGACCACGGCAGGAAAACGAGATGCCAGTTCAGCATAGCACAATGCATTGAGCACACACGCAGCTCCAGCGAGAGCAAAACTGATTGTAACACCTGTTAGAAGCAAACATGTTATTTGAGCAGAAATAAACAAGGAAACAAACTTTAGAGTAGCAGCTGATAATATCAAAGTGATGATAACAACCAAACGCTACTGAGGAAATCAACCTATTCGATGGTAGAAAAACTAGGTATTCAGATTCATTATTGGACAATATGGATCAGAATATTTGAGCTCGCTATTGTTATGAATTATGAGGCTAATTAATCTGATGCCAATGGTTGTCAAGTATAAAATAAAAGGCTACCAATTGGCTCTTGCCAATTTTGGCAACATTTGAGCCAAACCAACAAGCTGCTGCCACAATTGCAAACTGCAGTCTGTTGACCGAGTAGTAGTGTGCAGTGCCTACTATTGATTGGAATGAGGAACAGAGGCGTAAGGGGCTTAATAACCTGGGCCGGCGTCGCGGGCGACGGTTCCGGTGATGACGAAGATGCCGGCACCGATGGACGCGCCGATCCCGAGGAGCACGAGCTCGAGGACGCCGAGCTGCCGCACGAGGCCCTCGCCGGAGGCGGCGGCAGAGGCGCGCGCGGAGATGGGCTTGCGGCGGAGCGCGGCGGCGCAGAGGCCGGAGAGAAAGGGGCCGCCGGACGAGGAGGAGGAAGAGGGCCTGTGGTGCGCGTCTTCTCCATCCATGGCCTCTGCGGTGGTGGCGTGGGACTGGCGTCGACTACTGGGCCTTCGCGCAGTCGTCCGCGCCCAGACCGGGAGGAGTGACGTCGGCCCTTGCGTCATGGAGAGGCGTGGCCCCCACTGCGCGGGGATCGGTCGGGATCGAGCGAGGAAGAGGCCTCCCTCAGCGTGGTATTCATTTTTTTAATGGGCGCTGCTAGGCGTCATCCGGTTGATTAGAGGGGAACTTAAGCCGCCTCCACGGCCGTTAGGTGCGCCTATCACAGCCGTCGCTTGGTCCTTCCAGATCCCACATCGCTTGCTGCACTGAGCAACACACGCATCACCATCTCAGGCATCGCACCCCTCACATCGGCAATCGGCCCCAGCTTGCCCCCGACGCCATTAGCCATCACTCTCCGGTGGTGCTGCAAAGAAACACTCATCGCATCTCATGTGTGCTGTAACGGGCCGCCGTCGCTCGTGGCCGCCGCCGGCAAAGTGCTTCATCGGAACACCGGGAAACCACCGCCTAGCACTTCATCGCAGCATTGGACGCCGTTGCGCGACTGCTCCATTTTAGCAGCAAGTGTTGCATCGTAGCTTTCAAAGCCTCGGCGAGTGCTCCATTGCAACGTCGGAAGCTCCGTCGCAGCGCTGAGAGCCGCTGTCGAGTGCTCCATTGCAGCACCTGGTGTCGCATCGCAGCTCTGCGAGACACCGGCGAGCGCTGCTTCAGTGGTTGCCCGTTGCTCCATTGCAGCGTTCAGAGCTACATCAAAGCTCCACGAGCCGCCGACAAGCTTTGGCTGAGCGCTCCGTTGCAGCGTCAGAAGTTCCGTCGCAGCGCCGGGAGCCACTGTCGAGCGCCATTGCAGCGCTGGAAGCTCCGTCGCAGCGCCGGGAGCCGCTGTCGAGCGCCATTGCAGCGCCGGGAGTCTTCGAAAAGCGCTCCATTGCAGCACTGGTGCCGCAACACAGCTCCGCGAGCCGCCGGCGAGAGCTGCCATGATGGTTGCCCCTTGCTCCATTGTAGCGCCCAGAGCAGCATCAAAGCTCCGCGAGCCGCCGGCGAGCTTTGTGGCTGCATCTCTGGTTGCCCCTTGCAGCATTTGCGTCGTCGCGCGGCGTAACAGCGACACCCAATTGCAGCACCTCCACCGACCATCGTTGTCCCATGAAGCAACTGCGGGTGAGCGATGGGCAGTGGCCATCCTTTTGGTTTGCAACAGCGGGTAGGAGCAGCAGCTGCAGAAAAGTGGTGTTCCTCCTAGCGATGCACATGGATGGGGAAGTAGAAGCTTGCAAACAGTGGCGGCCCTCGACTTGCCGGCGTTTGCCCCGAAGCCCGGACTTGGGGAAGGGGAGGGCAAAGGAGAGAGGAAAAATCGTGGAGGAAGACGAAGGATAGGGGAGAAGAGGAAATGAGTGGCTCTGTGTTTCGCTGCGTGGGGATAACGGAGAGAGCTAGCGGTGCGTGGGGCCCAGCCCATGGGACGCGTGTCGATCGCTGCAGCCGGCTTACGCGTCACGTGGTATCAGCCGGTTGAAACAGAGCCTTTTCCTTTTTTATTGATGAGGTACACGCACTAGAGCAAATGTTTTCTGCAAAAGTAAATTCACTCTGGATTGCAGTTGCATGTTGGCTTACAATTACAAGTGTTGCAATTTGATTTGTAACTTCATTATTTTCAATATGATTGTAACTGGGTCGATAGAGGGGTGTCGACCAATTTAAACATTCACCACTAAATATGCAACTGCAAGGATTGCAACTCAACTGCAACAACATGGGCTTTTATGTGACTGTAACTGGGCCGATTATGTAGGGGGTTGTCGGCCAGTTCATGTTCACCAATAGACATGTAACTGCAAGGGTTGCAACTCGACTTCAACTGCATTGTCCCAACGTGAACTTGGCTGGTACGAGGGTTCGTTTTCTAGTTGCATGTGCACCACTAGACTTGCAACTATAAATGTTGTAACCTGACTGCAAATGACTCCCAATGTGACTACAATGGGGTCCGTAGGCTTGTCAGCTAGTTGCATGTCCTGCATGTCCGCTAGTAGAGAAGTAACTACAAGTGTTTCTCCCTCGATTGTATTTTGCATGCCTTTCTGTCATAGTCACAAGTTCACCCCCAACATACAACTGCCACGGGCTCTTTTTTGTGCCAGTTGCAAGTTCACCCTCGACATACAACTCGTCCTTGGCCCTTTTTGTGTCCCAGTTGCAAGCCTCCCCTAGACATGCAACTAGCCTGGACCTTTTGTCCCAGTTTCAAGTCCACCGTCGACGCACAACTGGTCCAGAACCTTTTTTAGCCTAGCTGCGAGTCCACTCTCAAACGCAAACCAGTCCCTGCCCTTTGTCTTAGTTGTAAGTCCGCCCTTGACTCGTGACTAGCCTCGACCTTTCTTTTGTCCTAGTTGCAAGTCCACCATCGACACTCAACTGGGGTCTGACCCTTTTTACTTAGTTGCAAGTTCACCCTTAACTTGCATCTAGGCTCGTAGTTTGTAGTTATCCCAATTGCAACTCCACACTTGACTCACAACTCGTATCGTAGTTTCCTGTAGTTGTCCCAGTTGTAGGTCCACCCTTGACTCACAACTCATATCATAGTTTTGTGTAGTTGTCCCATTTGCAAGTACATCCTTGACTCGCAACTAGGTTCATAGTTTGATCTATTCCAATTGCAAGCCCACCCCTTGACTCGCAACTTTGGTTGTTTTGTTTTTAACCCACCTGTAGGTCCGTTATTGACTGCAACCGGGCATGTAATTTGTTTAATCCCGGTTGTAAATCGACCCATCACTCGCAACAGGGCTCATAGTTTCATAGTTGTCCCACTTGCAAGTCCAACATCGTGTGACGCCCGGGTAATCAAGCTACAATAAACCTCTGTTAATGATGCCACGTCACCACGATTACTATTGCTAAACTCACGTTGGTTCGAAACCGATTCAAATTCAAATTCAAAATCAAGTCAAACAGTAAAGGTTTTCAAATATTAAAACTGAAATGTTCACGAAGTGCCAAATAATTCATAAGTACTATTGGTGGGTAAACCAAGTCTTTATAAAAAATTTAAATGAACTAAACTAAATAAAACAGTAGCAAAAACAATTAGATAAATGCCTTTTATTAATTATAAAATATTAAACCATTTTATTTGAGGTTAAACTTTTTGTGTCAGTGGTATAATTAGTAAAACTAAATTAGGTACTACTAAAATATTTTACAAAACTAAAATAGATTGAAGAATGAAATAAAACAGGAAAAGAAATATAAAAACAGAAAGCAAAAGAAAAACAAAGAAAAGCCCCCTGGTCCAACTGACGCCGGCCCACCGACGCCGGCCCACCCCACTCCCCTTATCCCCCTCACCGAAACCCTAGCCCGATCCCACTCCCCACTTCCCCCCCACGATTCCCTTCTCTCACCCGTCTGGATCGGGATTGAGGCGACCTCGCCTCGTCCCCATCGCCCATCGCCCCCGACGCATGCCCCCCCGTCGCCCCGCTTCCTCCCCGACACGTTCGCCTCCTCCATCACCCATCTGGATCGAGGGAACGACCCGCCGACGCCCGCCGCTCGACCTCGACGCCCGTCGCCACCACCACGACGCCGCCATCGCCGGCCACCACGCCGGCCTGCCTCCTCGCTTCCTCAACCCTCTCATCGCCGGGAAGTCGTCCCCGTTCTCCGCCACGACAACCGCTGCCATTTTCCCTACAAGTCCGGTGAGGACCCTGGTCCTCCTCCCGTGCCCTCACGTCGGCGCTCGCCCCGCGCCTCGCCGTGGTCGTCCTCGTCGTGCGCCCCTCCCCTGTTGGCTTCGAGGCCGCGCGCGCCGCGCGCCGACGCCCGCGCCCCGCCTCGTCCCTACCTCCCGCAGCTGCCCTGCACTGCCGCTGCAGCCTCTACTGCTGCCGGAGGCCGCCGACGTTGTACCACACGCGTCGGCCGGCCCCTGCCCGACGCCCGCCTTCAGTCGCCTGCTCCAGTCACCGCGCCACGCACCACCGCGGCCCCTCCCGCTCGCGCCTGCGTCCTTGGCCGCGCGCGCCTTGCGCCGCGCGTGCCCGCCCTCTCGCCGTGCTGCTCCGGCACCCCGCCGTGGCCGGCGCCCCCTGGTAGCCTGGGCGTGCGCCCAGCGCCTGTGGCCGACGCCCGCGCCTGTATGGACCCCAGGGCCTATGACAGGGGGGCCCCACCCCAGAACGAATTAAAAAAAAGAAGAAAGAAAAAATGAATCTAAAAAAATAATTAATAAATAAATTAATAAATAAATTAATAAATTAATTAATGAATTAATTAAGTTAATTAATCCTACTTAATTAAACTAATTAAACCTGATTAGATTAACCTAACCATTAATTAAACTACCAATGACATGTGGGCCCCCACCCGCAGTTGACCCAGTCAACTGCACAATTGACTGCTGACGTCAGCATGATGTCATGCTGATGTCATCATTTACTATTTTGAATAATGTTGATTTAAATAATTAAATAAAATCCTAAAAACGATTTCAATCTTTTAAAATCATAGAAAATAATCTGTAACTCGGATGGGAAAACTTTGTACATGAAAGTTGCTCAGAACGACGAGACGAAACTGGATACACAGCCTGTTCGTCCGCCACGCATCCCTAACATAGCGAACACGCAACTTTTCCCCTCCGGCTCCTCTGTCCGAAAACGCGAAACACCGGGGATATTTTCCCGTATGTTTCCCCCCTTCACCGGTATCACCTCATACTGCGTTAGGGCACCCCTAGCACCGCTACTTGCCATGTCATGCATCGCCATGCATTTGTTTGCATTATATTTATTGTTTCTTCCCCCTCTTCTCTCGCTAGACACCGAGACCGACGTCGCTGCTACCCAGTACGACTACGGAGTTGACGACCCCTCTCTCTTGCCAGAGCAACCAGGCAAGCCCCCCCTTTGATCACCAGATATCGCCTACTCTTCTCTCTACTGCTTACATTAGAATAGTGTAGCATGTTACTGCTTTCCGTTAATCCTATTCCGATGCATAGCCTGTCATTGTTGCTCCATCTGTTGATACCTTACCTGCAATCCTAAATGCTTAGTATAGGATGCTAGTTTACCATCAGTGGCCCTACATTCTTGTCTGTCTTCCATGCTATACCACCGGGCCGTTATCACTTGGGAGGTGGCCACGGGTATATACTTATGCATAATAAATGATACTTGTGGTGATTAAAGTCGGGTCGGCTCGTAGGAGTACCCGCGAGTGATTCCGATGTTGGGGGCTGAAGGGGCAGGTGGCTCCATCCCGGTAGAGGTGGGCCTGAGTTTCCGAAGGCCCCCGACTATTACATTGTGGCGGAGCGACAGGGAAGGTTGAGACCACCTAGGAGAGAGGTGAGCCTGGCCCTGGTCGGCGTCCGTGGTTATTTCAGAATAACACGCTTAATGAGATCTTGGTATTTGATCTGAGTCTAGCTACTGGCCTATACGCACTAACCATCTATGTGGGGACAGTTATGGGCACTCGACGTCGTTGTATCAGTCGAAGCCTTCGTGACGTCGGCGACTGAGCGGCGCGCGCCGGGTTGGACCGCGTAACGCAACTTTCTTTGTAATGGAGGTTGCTAGGTCTGCTCATCGGCCGCGTACGCAACGTGCAGGTGTGCAATGGGCGATGGGCCCAGACCCCTGCGCCATAGGATTTAGACCGGCGTGCTGACCTCTCTGTTGTGCCTAGGTAGGGCTGCGACGTGTTGATCTTCCGAGGCCGGGCATGACCCAGGAAAGTGTGTCCGGCCAAATGGGATCGAGCGTGTTGGGTTATGTGGTGCACCCCTGCAGGGAAGTTAATCTATTTGAATAGTCGTGATCTTCGGTAATAGGACGACTTGGAGTTGTACCTTGACCTTATGACAACTAGAACCGGATACTTAATAAAACACACCCTTCCAAGTGCCAGATACAACCGATGATCACTCTCTCACAGGGCGACGAGGGGAGGATTGTCGGTTAGGATTATGCTATGCGATGCTACTTGGTGAACTTACCATCTACTCTCTTCTTCTGCTGCAAGATGGAGGTTACCAGAAGCGTAGTCTTTGATAAGTGTTGGGGAACGTAGTAATTTCAAAATTTTCCTACGCACACGCAAGATCATGGTGATGCATAGCAACGAGAGGGGAGAGTGTAATCTACGTACCCTCGTAGGCCGACAGCGGAAGCGTTATGACAACACGGTTGATGTAGTCGTACGTCTTCACGACCCGACCGATCAAGCACCGAAACTACGACACCTCCGAGTTCTAGCACACGTTCAGCTCGATGATGATCCCCGGACTCCGATCCAGCAAAGTGTCGGGGAAGAGTTCCATCAGCATGACGGCGTGGTGACGATCTTGATGTTCTACTGTCGCAGGGCTTCGCCTAAGCACCACTACAATATTATCGAGGACTATGGTGGAGGGGGTACCGCACACGGCTAAGAGAACGATCTTGAAGATCAACTTGTGTGTCTAGAGGTGCCCCCTGCCCCCGTATATAAAGGAGCAAGGGGGGAGGAGGCCGGCCCTAGGAGGGGCGCGCCAGGGGAGTAGGATTCCTACTCCTAGTTGGAGTAGGTTTCCTCCTTTCCTAGTCCAACTAGGAGAAGGGGGGAAAGGGGGGAAGAGGGGAAGGAAGGGAGAGAGGGGCCGCGCCCCAAACCCCTTGTCCAATTCGAACTGGGATTGGGAGGGGCGCGCGCCACCTCCTGGTCCTTCCCACTAAAGCCCATTAAGGCCCATTGCTTCTTCCTCGTATTCCTGTAACTCCCCGGTACCTCCGAAAATACCCGAATCACTCGGAACCTTTCCGATGTCCGAATATAGTCGTCCAATGTATCGATCTTTACGTCTCGACCATTTCGAGACTCCTCGTCATGTCTCCGATCTTATCCGGGACTCCGAACTCTTTCGGTACATCAAAACTTATAAACTCATAATATAACTATCATCGAAACCTTAAGCATGCGGACCCTACGTGTTCGAGAACAATGTAGACATGACCGAGACATGTCTCCGGTCAATGACCAATAGCGGAACCTGGATGCTCATATTGGCTCCCGCATATTCTACGAAGATCTTTATCGGTCAGACCGCATAACAACATACAGTGTTCCCTTTGTCATCGGTATGTTACTTGCCCGAGATTCGATCGTCGGTATCTTAATACCTAGTTCAATCTCGTTACCGGCAAGTCTCTTTACTCGTTCCGTAATACATCATCTCACAACTAACTCATTAGTTGCAATGCTTGCAAGGGTTATGTGATGTGCATTACCGAGAGGGCCCAGAGATACCTCTCCGACAATCGGAGTGACAAATCCTAATCTCGAAATACACCAACCCAACATGTACCTTTGGAGACACCTGTAGAGCTCCTTTATAATCACCCAGTTACGTTGTGACGTTTGGTAGCACATAAAGTGTTCCTCCGGCAAACGGGAGTTGCATAATCTCATAGTCATAGGAATATGTATAAGTCATGAAGAAAGCAATAGCAACATACTAAACGATCGGGTGCTAAGCTAATGGAATGGGTCATGTCAATCACATCATTCTTCTAATGATGTGATCCCGTTAATCAAATAACAACTCTTTTGTTCATGGTTAGGAAACATAACCATCTTCGATTAACGAGCTAGTCAAGTAGAGGCATACTAGTGACACTCTGTCTGTCTATGTATTCACACATGTATTATGTTTTCGGTTAATACAATTCTAGCATGAATAATAAACATTTATCACGATATAAGGAAATAAATAATAACTTTATTATTGCCTCTAGGGCATATTTCCCTCAGTATCCCACTTGCACTAGAGTCAATAATCTAGTTCACATCGCCATGTGATTTAACATCAATAGTTCACATCACCATGTGATTAACACCCATAGTTCACATCGACATGTGACCAACACCGAAAGGGTTTACTAGAGTCAATAATCTAGTTCACATCGCTATGTGATTAACACCCAAAGAGTACTGAGGTGTGATCATGTTTTGCTTGTGAGAGAAGTTTAGTCAACGGGTTTGCCACATTCAGATCCGTAAGTATTTTGCAAATTTCTATGTCAACAATGCTCTGCATGGAGCTACTCTAGATAATTGCTCCCACTTTCAATATGTATCCAGATTGAGACTTAGAGTCATATGGATCAGTGTCAAAACTTGCATCGACGTAACCCTTTACGACGAACCTTTTGTCACCTCCATAATCGAGAAACATATCCTTATTCTACTAAGGATAATTTTGACCAATGTCCAGTGATCTACTCCTAGATCACTATTGTACTCCCTTGCTAAACTCAGGGCAGGGTATACAATATGTCTGGTACACAGCATGGCATACTTTATAGAACCTATGGCTGAGGCATAGGGAATGACTTTCATTCTCTCTCTATCTTCTGTCGTGGTCGGGTTTTGAGTCTTACTCAACTTCACACCTTTGTAACACAGGCAAGAAATCCTTCTTTGACTGTTCCATTTTGAACTACTTCAAAATCTTGTCAAGGTATGTATTCATTAAAAAAACTTATCAAGCGTCTTGATCTATCTCTATATATCTTGATGATCAATATATAAGGAGCTTCACCGAGGTCTTTATTTGAAAAACTCCTTTCAAACTTTCCTTTATGCTTTGCAGAATAATTCTACATTATCTCCGATCAACAATATGTCATTCACATATATTTATCAGAAATGTTGTAGTGCTCCCACTCACTTTCTTGTAAATACAGGCTTCACCGCAAGTCTGTATAAAACTATATGCTTTGATCAACTCATCAAAGCGTATATTCCAACTCTGAGATGCTTGCACCAGTCCATAGATGGATCGCTGGAGCTTGCACATTTTGTTAGCATCTTTAGGATTGAAAAAACCTTCTGATTGCATCATATACAATAAATCCATTAAGGAATGTAGTTTTGTTTATCCATTTGCCAGATTTCATAAAATGCGGCAATTGCTAACATGATTCGGACAGACTTAAGCATAGATACGAGATTTCTTGTAGTGGAGGAGAACTGTGACGCCTGGGTAATGAAGCTACAGTAAACCTCTGTTAATGATGCCACGTCACCACGATTACTATTGCTAAACTCACGTTGGTTCGAAACCGATTCAAATTCGAATTCAAAATCAAGTCAAACAATAAAGGTTTTCAAATATTAAAACTAAAATGTTCGCGAAGTGCCAAATAATTCATAAGTACTATTGGTGGGTAAACCAAGTCTTTATAAAAAAATTTAAATGAACTAAACTAAATAAAATAGTAGAAAAAACAATTAGATAAATGCCTTTTATTAATTATAAAATATTAAACCATTTTATTTGAGGTTAAACTTTTTGTGTCAGTGGTATAATTAGTAAAACTAAATTAGGTACTACTAAAATATTTTACAAAACTAAATTAGATTGAAGAATGAAATAAAACAGGAAAAGAAATATAAAAACAGAAAGCAAAAGAAAAACAAAGAAAAGCCCCCTGGTCCAACTGGGCTTTAGCCCAGTCGACCGGCCCACCGACGCCGGCCCACCCCACTCCCCTTATCCTCCTCACCGAAACCCTAGCCCGATCCCACTCCCCACTTCCCCCCACGATCCCCTTCTCTCACCCATCTGGATCAGGATTGAGGCGACCTCGCCTCGTCCCCATCGCCCATCTCCCCCGACGCATGCCCCCCTCCCGTCGCCCCGCTTCCTCCCCGACACGTTCGCCTCCTCCATCACCCATCTGGATCGAGGGAACGACCCGCCGACGCCCGCCGCTCGACCTCAACGCCCGTCGCCACCACCACGACGCCGTCGTCGCCGGCCACCACGCCGGCCTGCCTCCTCGCTTCCTCAACCCTCTCATCGCCGGGAAGTCGTCCCCGTCCTCTGCCACGACAACCGCTGCCATTTTCCCTACAACTCCGGTGAGGACCCCGGTCCTCCTCCCGTGCCCTCACGTTGGCGCTCGCCCCGCGCCTCGCCGTGGTCATCCTCGCCGTGCGCCCCTCCCCTGTTGGCTTCGAGGCCGCGCGCGCCGCGCGCCGATGCCCGCGCCCCGCCTCGTCCCTACCTCCCGCAGCCGCCCTGCACTTCCGCTGCAGCCTCTACTGTTGCCGGAGGCCGCCGACGTTGTACCACACGCGCCGGCCGGCCCCTGCCCGACGCCCGCCTTCAGTCGCCTGCTCTAGTCACCGCGCCACGCACCATCGCGACCCCTCCCACTCGCGCCTGCGTCCTTGGCCGTGCGTGCCTTGCGCCGTGCTGCTCCGGCACCCCGCCATGGCTGGCGCCCCCTGGTAGCCTGGGCATGCGCCCAAACGAGCTAGCGCCCAGCGCCTGTGGCCGACGCCCGCGCCCGTAAGGCCCCTAGGGCCTATGACAGGGGGGCCCCACCCCAGAACGAATTAAAAAAAAAGAAGAAAGAAAAAAATAAATGTAAAATAATAATTAATTGATTAATTAATTGATTAATTAATGAATTAATTAAGTTAATCAATCCTACTTAATTAAACTAATTAAACCTGATTAGATTAACCTAACCATTAATTAAACTACCAATGACATGTCGGCCCCCACCCGCAGTTGACCTAGTCAACTGCACAATTGACTGCTGATGTAAGCATGATGTCATGCTGATGTCATCAGTTACTATTCTGGATAATGTTGATTTAAATAATTAAATAAATCCTAAAAACGATTTCAATCTTTTAAAATCATAGAAAATAATCTGTAACTCGGATGGAAAAACTTTGTACATGAAAGTTGCTCAGAACGACGAGACGAATCCGGATGCGCAGCTCGTTCGTCCGCCACGCATCCCTAACATAGCGAACACGCAACTTTCCCCCTCCGGCTCCTCTGTCCGAAAACGCGAAACACCGGGGATATTTTCCCGTATGTTTCCCCCTTCACCGGTATCACCTCATACCGCGTTAGGGCACCCCTAGCACCGCCACTTGCCATGTCATGCATCGCCATGCATTTGTTTGTATTATATTTATTGTTTCTTCCCCCTCTTCTCTCGCTAGACACCGAGACCGACACCGCTGCTACCCAGTACGACTACGGAGTTGACGACCCCTCTCTCTTGCCAGAGCAACCAGGCAAGCCCCCCCTTTGATCACCAGATATCGCCTACTCTTCTTTCTACTGCTTGCATTAGAGTAGTGTAGCATGTTATTGCTTTCCGTTAATCCTATTCCGATGCATAGCCTGTCATTGTTGCTCCAGCTGTTGATACCTTACCTGCAATCCTAAATGCTTAGTATAGGATGCTAGTTTACCATCAGTGGCCCTACATTCTTGTCTGTCTGCCATGCTATACTATCGGGCCATGATCACTTGGGAGGTGGTCACGGGTATATACTTATGCATAATATAAGATACTTGTGGTGATTAAAGTCGGGTCGGCTCGTAGGAGTACCCGCGAGTGATGCCGATGTTGGGGGCTGAAGGGGCAGGTGGCTCCATCCCGGTAGAGGTGGGCCTGAGTTCCCGAAGGCCCCCGACTGTTACTTTGTGGCGGAGCGACAGGGCAGGTTGAGACCACCTAGGAGAGAGGTGGGCCTGGCCCTGGTCGGCGTCCGTGGTTATTTCAGAATAACACGCTTAACGAGATCTTGGTATTTGATCTGAGTCTGGCTACTGGCCTATATGCACTAACCATCTACGCGGGGACAATTATGGGCACTCGACGTCGTGGTATCAGCCAAAGCCTTCGTGACGTCAGCGACTGAGCGGCGCGCGCCGGGTTGGACCGTGTAATGCAACTTCCTTTGTAATGGAGATTGCTAGGTCTGCTCACCGGCCGCGTACGCAACATGCAGGTGTGCAATGGGCGATGGGCCCGGACCCCTGCGCCATAGGATTTAGATCGGCGTGCTGACCTCTCTGTTGTGCCTAGGTAGGGCTGCGACGTGTTGATCTTCCGAGGCCGGGCATGACCCAGGAAAGTGTGTCCGGCCAAATGGGATCGAGCGTGTTGGGTTATGTGGTGCACCCCTATAGGGAAGTTAATCTATTCGAATAGCCGTGATCTTCGGTAATAGGACGACTTGGAGTTGTACCTTGACCTTATGACAACTAGAACCGGATACTTAATAAAACACACCCTTCCAAGTGCCAGATACAACCGGTGATCACTCTCTCACAGGGCGACGAGGGGAGGATCATCGGTTAGGATTATGCTATGCGATGCTACTTGGTGAACTTACCATCTACTCTCTTCTTCTGCTGCAAGATGGAGGTTACCAGAAGCGTAGTCTCCGATAAGGACTAGCCATCCCCCTCTTATTCCGGCATTCTGCAGTTCAGTCCACATATGATACCCTTATTCCATTTGATACCATTGCATACATATGTAGTGTAGCTCCTTGCTTGCGAGTACTTTGGATGAGTACTCACGTTTGCTTTGCTCCCTCTTTTCCCCCTTTCTATACCCGATTGCTGCGACCAGACGATGGAGCCCAGGAGCCAGACGCCACTGTCGACGACGACTACTACTACTCGGGAGGTGCCTTCTACTACGTGCAGCCCGCTGACGACGACCAGGAGTAGTTTAGGAGGATCCCAGGCAGGAGGCATGCACCTCTTTCGATCTGTATCCCAGTTTGTGCTAGCCTTGTTAAGGCAAACTTGTTTAACTTATGTCTGTACTCAGATATTGTTGCTTCCGCTGACTCGTCTATAATCGAGCTCTTGTATTCGAGCCCTTGAGGCCCCTGACTTGTAATATGATGCTTGTATGACTTATTTTATTTGTAGAGTTGTGTTGTGATATCTTCCTGTGAGTCCCTGATCTTGATCGTACACGTTTGCGTGTATGATTAGTGTACGGTCATATTGGGGGCGTCACACATCGGCTCACAACATGGCTCGTAATTGTACGAGTTGCAAGCCCACCATCGACTCGCGACTGGAGCATATGTTTTGTTTTTTCATCCTAGTTGCAACTCCACACTCGTAACTGGACCAATAGTTTATTTCGTGCTAGTTGCAAGTCAACTATTGACTCGCAACTAGGCTTGTCATTTTGTAGTTGTCCCAGTTGTAAGTCCACCCTTGACTCACAAATGAGCTCGTAGGTGTTCCAGTCGCAAGTTCACCCTCAACTTGGAATTAGTAATGTCTTTTGTCTTTCATCCTAGTTGCAAGTCCACGCTCGACTCGCAACTAGGCTCGTAGTTTGTTAAACTCCTAGTTGTAAGTCCACCCTCGACTCGCAAATGTGTATCGCGGTTTTGTCTGGTTGTCTCAGTTGCAAGTCCATCCTTCACTCACAATTAGGCTCGTAGGTTGTTTCATCCCTGTTGCAAGTCCATCATTGACTTTCAACTCGGCTCATAGTTTGTGTTATCCAAGTTGCAAGTCAACTCTTGACTCGCAACCTGGCTCGTAGTTTTGTAGTTGTCCCAGTTGCAAGTTCACCCTCAACTCACAACTGGGCTCGTAGTTGCAGAGTTGCAAGGTCACCCTGGACTCGCAACTGGAGTAGTGTTTTGTTTTTCATCCTAGTTGCAAGTCCACCATTGACTCACAATTGGGCCCATACTTTCTTACCAGCTGCAAGTCAAACCTTGGCTCGCAATTGGGCATGTTTTCTTTCATCCCAGTTCCAAGTTCACGCTCGACTCACAACTCGGCTCGTAGTTTTTTATTGTCCCAGTTGTAAGTTCGCCCTCGACTTGCAAATGGTATCGTAGTTTTGTGTAGTTTTCTAAGTTGCAACTCCTTCCTTGACTCATAACTGGACTCGATTTTTGTTACATCACAGTTGCAAGTCCATTCTTGACTCGCAGATGGGTTTGTAGTTTTCTCAGTTGTCCCAGTAGCAAGTCCATCCTTGAAACACAACCAGGCCCATAGTTTTTTTTATTGTCCCAGTTGCAAGTCCATCCTTGAATCACAACAATGCCCATAATTTTGTTGTTATCCTGGTTGTAAGTCCAACCTCCGACTCGCAACTAGGCCCGCATTTTGGTTCGTCGTAATTGCAGGTTCACCCTCAACTCTCAACTGGTATCATAGTTTTGTGTAGTTGTACCAGTTACAAGACCACCCTCGACTCGCAACTAGGCCTATATTTTGTTTTTCATCCCAGTTCACTGTAGTTTGTTTGTCATCCCGGTTGCATGTCTACCCTCAACTCGCAACTAGGCCCATACTTGTCCTAGTCACCCTCGACAACAACTGGTCTTATAGTTTTGTATAGGTGTCCCAGTTGCAAGTCCACCCTCGACTTGCAACCAGGCTCATAATTTGTTTTTCATCTTAGTTGTAAGCTCCCCTCGACTCACAACTAGGTCTATAGTTTGTTTTCCAGTCCAGTTGCAAGTCCATCCTCAACTCGCAACTAGACTTGTAGTTCTCCCAGTTGCAAGTCCACCATCAACTCGCAACTGGGCTAAATCTAGACCTGGCCTTTTATTTCGTCCTCAGTTGGAAGTCCACCCACGACTCTCAACTTCTAATGTTTTCCATCGATTACAATTGGAAGGCTTCAACAGTACTACAACTGGGGGTGGTTGGTGTCCAGCCTCTCTTTTGTCTCAGTTGCAAGTTCACCCTCAACTCATAACTGGGTTCAAAGTTTTTTTCTCCCAGTTGCAAGTTCACCATCAACTCGCAACTGGTCCAAAGTTTATTTTCATCCTAATTTCAAGTCCACCATCAACTCGCAACTGGGCTCAACCTCGGCCTGACCTTTTGTTTCCTCCTTGGCTGCAAGTCCACCCTTAACTCGCCACTGTGTTTCCACCGACTGCAAATGCAATCTTTCAACGCTACTGCAATTGGGGGTGGTTGGGGTCCGACCCCTTTTTTGTCCGAGTTGCAAGTTCAGCCTCAACTCGCAACTTCATTCGAAGTTTTTTTGTTCCAGTTGCAACTCCACCATTAACTTGCGACTTTGCACTATGTTATTTTGTGTCCTGGTTGCAAGTCCATCGTCAACTCGCAACTAGGCTAATCTAGGCATGACCCTTTTTTTGCCTCAGTTGCATGTCCACCCTCGACTCGTAACTACTAGTGTTGCCCCCGACTGCAATTGTATGCCTTCAATTATACTACAACTAGGGGTGGTTGGGTTTGGCTGCGGAATTCGTGTTGTTGGAGAGCAATTGCATGCCCGACATTATACTACAATTATTGTTTTACCATCAATACAAACTTTTTTAAGAAGAGGAAGGCGAACGTTGTTGGAGGAAACTATATAATGAAATATTTTTAAATACATGATTAACATTTTTTGAATAAAAGTAAAACATTTTTTAAATACATGATGGGGGTGTCACGTGGTATGGGTCAAACAAACCAAAATCCTATACACCGCTTACTGCAGCACAATGTGCTCACCTTTTTCAAAATATGTTCGTAAGTTATAGAAATGTTCTTGTTTATTCAAAACAAGTTCAAATATTTGAAACAATGTTCGCTTCTCCAACAATTGTTTGCAAAATTTAAAAAATAACTTGTTGAAAAAGTGTGCACATTTTCAATGGCTACCATATGTGATTTTCATTTTTTTTTGCAAAACACCACTCTTGCACCCTTTTTGCACCTTCTCCATGTTTGTTTCCACAACTGAACAAAACCTTTTTTATTATCTATTTTCTCAACTCCTCTCATACAAATAGTTTGGTATCTTCATCATAGTGATAAATGCAGAAGCACAAAGGGAGGGGAGTGCACACAACAACCATAGGTAACCCCCATTTGCAAAACCAAATCCTAGAGTTATCCTACCCCACATTCATGAATTAAGAAAAGTGTTTATGAATTTAAAATTATGTTCATGAATTTGAGAAATGTTAACAAAATTTAAAATTATTCAAGAATTTTAAAAAATGTTCACTAGTTTGAAAATGTTCCTAAATTAAAAATGGTCATGAATTTGGAAAAGTGTACATGAATTAAAATGGTCCTAAATTCCAAAGGTGATAATGAATTTGAAAATGTTGGCGAATTACAAAATATTCACGGACTTAATAAATATTCACTATTTTAAAATATTCACAAATTGATAAATGCACATGTATTTAAAAATATACTCCCTCCGTTCCTTTATGTAAGGCATATTATTTTCGGCACGGTGACCAAGGCACATAATTATAGACAAGTTAGGACAAAAATTACCCTTGGCAAATTTGTTGGTTAATGGCAAGTAAATCATTTAGTACAGGAAAGTAAGAGATACATGCAATCGACAAAGAGATATTTTCCTTCTTTTACTATAAAAAATATAGGCAATTAGAAGAGAGATACTTTCCTTTTTTATGAAGGGCTAATAAGGAAATTATGAGGAACTGAAAGAAATGCTACATTCTGAAATTTTATCAAAAATAAATACACATAATAGAAAGGAACGGAGGGAGTATTCAACATTTTAGAAACTTTCACGAAAAATGAACTGAGAAAGATACAAAATAAGAAATGAATGGTAAAGAAAAACAGAAGAAAAAATGATAGAAAAGGAAACAAAATACAGAGGAAAAGGTAGAAAATCGGTCAGAACCTTCCTTGAACCCGCTAGAAGCTTTCCAGACCCAGACTTGGGGCGAACTGCTACGACTTACAAAAGGATTCGAGAAAATCAGGCAAGCCCAAGTTGCGTTCCCCTATATTGTAATGATTCTAATTAGCCGGCCGATTTGGCGCGAGGCATCCGCCACCTCGCGTGGCCTGCTTGACCACGCATATCTCTCTTCCTCATCCTTTTTTGCAACAATGATCTTGTTGCAGAATAGTGGCAGCGAACAATGACTGCGCAAGTGTGTGACGTGGCTGGAGATGTGTTGTAATTTTTGCAACATGCTCTTGTTGCAGAAAATTAGATGAGGTGGAGATGTTGCTGCATTTTTTGCAGTAAGGATTTTGTTGCAAAAAATTAGAGAAGAAGAGGTTACGCAATGTGGGTCTTGTTACAGAAAATTAGACAAGAGAAGATTTTGCAACAAAGGCCTTGTCACAAGAGGAATGAATATAAACAACTCGTATAAGGACGGCTTGCGAGACGGCGAATCTTTTAAATCCACCAGCCGACGCGTAGCAGGCTCCATGTATTTAGCAAATCTAGGTTGTCCTAGGCTGGGCGTGGGCGTTGAGAAAAACAAAAGCAAAAGAGACAAACAAAATAAACAATGATGATCCTGCTAAACAAACAATGATGCACGGTATGAGCGTGACATATGAGCGTTAGACATAACTTTTTTTTGTGAAAGGAAGATTTTATTTTATCAATCAGGACATAAGTCGTTCTTACAAATATCACAGACGTCTTCTGATCCCGAACCCGGCCACACCACAGTGCGACCTTATGTCTAGCCAAAAGCGGCCAGATTATGGCTTACACCATTATGTTCCCTACGAATATGAGATAGCTTGAACATTATCCCTTCCCTCAAAAGCCTTTGGATTTGATCAACCAACATGGAATAATGAGACCAGTCCCTGTTCGGGCCTATTTTAATATCGAGCGCCATTGACTCAAATTGTGCCTTACTTGATTACTACCCCATGATGTTCAACTGAGTAGACAGAAGCAACGTTCCACATTTGATCTAACTGCGTTGATTGAACATGAGGTGCGTGGTGAAAGAATTATGACCACTTATGGCAAAAGGCTGTTGGGGGTGACCGGAGGGCTCTTCTGGGTGCTCACCATCGCCAACTCCGACAATGAGGCCATTGATCTGGTTGCTGGTGATGACGCCCCTCTCCTCCCCGTGCTTCTCCAACATCATCCATCAAATGTGTATATCGGGCTCATTTACAGTTGCTCGGTCCCCAAATAGTAAACTTGGTAGATGTGGTGGTGTCACCAGGAGTTCCGACGCACGCTGAGCTGGCTAGTCGCCCGCGCGGGAGGCTAATGAGGACTTGATCTAGCGAGTCACACAATCGTGGGCGGCCGAGGATTGGCATCCATGGTGTGGATATCAAGATAATATCAGAGAGAAATATGACTATCATTT
>NC_041390.1:467958715-467966157 GCF_002162155.2 Triticum dicoccoides
AATGACAAAAGACAAGAGGCTAATGAGGACTTGATGTAGCGAGTCACACAATCGTGGGCGGCCGAGGATTGGCATCCATGGTGTGGATATAAAGATAATATCAGAGAGAAATATGACCATCATCCAACAACTTCTCAATTTGGTTAAATATAGTGATTATGATAACATTCCTCTAAGTACTACATTGATCACTCCTAAAAATGAGACGACGAAGAATGCCGGCGACGGAGTACAACGTGCGCATGCGGTTCATGTTGTGGGTCTGCTAGACTTGTTGGTGCTCCCGGCTAGTCGACGGATGGTTTGGTGAGGCCACCAAATTATTTGGGGTGTGTCAGCGCGAGGTGAAGGCACATCATCAAGCTTGTAGGGCGACAATGTTTGCCTGTAAGGTAGCTTTGGATGAATTCATGTATTTATTTTATAAGACCGTTGAATAATATAGTAAAAATAGTTGTGTGCATCGTTTGATGTAGAGACCGAGGATTATTCTTTTTTTTCAAGAAAATAAAACCAAGATTGCATACGTCAATCGCGTGTCTCAGAATCCTTCGAATGTGAACGCGTGGGATGTGCACCATAGATGATCAAAATCGGTCACTGGACACCTCAAGCGCTCGTATATAAGGGCATCTCCAGCCGTTGGCCCCCTAGGGAGCGCCTAAAATCGCCACCTGGGGGTGAGCCGGCGTAAAAATTAGGCATGGGGCGAGTTGGTCCCCAGCCGCCGGCCCCAGGGCCGCCCCCAGACACGTTTAAAATAAAAAAAGTTCGGCGAAGTTCGGCTTAAACACGATAAATTTCGGCCAAACATGATAAATTTCGGCACATTTCGGCGAAGTTCGCGGATTTTGATTACATAGCACGTATACATAAACTAATCTAAAGGAAAACTGGCTGAAGTCGCCGCCGTCGCCGCCATCGTCGTCGTCGGCCTTCTCCTCCTTGACGCGGGCGCCCCTGCTGGACCCCTGCCCGGCGTCGCCATGGCGGACTGGTGGCGGCGCAACGTCGTCATCGTCGCTATCGCAGATGACGACGACTCCGCCTTCGTCGCGGCCGCGTCGACGTTCCGCGAAGCGAAGCAGGGCGGCGCGCTGGCGCTCCTTCGCCTCTCCAGGCGCTCCTTCTCCATCGCTATGAAGTCCCTGCGCGCCCATTCCAGGGCCACGTCGTCATCGTCGAGCTCCGTCGTCACCGGCGCGGCCGGCTCCTTCTTCACCGGCGCGTGGCCCGGCTCCGTCTTCACCGGCGCGAGCCCCGGCTCCGTCTTTGGCTTGACGAAGCGCGGAGGAGGAGCCGACGAGGAGGCGCGCCGGCCGCCCTCGTTGATGACGATGTCGGCGCTGCGAGTGCGCCGGCCTAGCGGCGTCTCCGCCGCGGGCTCGGCCTTGACGCCGAGCAGGGCCGGAGTGCCGGAGAAGTGCAATGAAGATCGGGAGGAGGAAGAAGAGGAGGAGGACCCGAACCTCCTTGGCGCCCATGGCCCGGCGCGTCGGTGCTGCGCCGGGGCGGCCGCCCTCGCTGGGTACGCCAATGGCGGGTCGTTGCCGCCCTCGAGGTACGTCAGCACGCCCTCGAGTGTGCAGCCGGGGACTCCCCACCACAGGTGGCGCCTCTCGCTGTTCTGCCAGCCGCCAACCACCGGCACGCCGTTGATGGACGCCAAGCGCTACTGCTGGCGGCGCTCGAAATACGCCGCCCAAGCCGCGTGGTTGTCGGCGACGTACTGGGGAAGGGAGAGTTGGGCATCGGTGAGGGAGGCGCGCACGACCTCGACTTCCTCGGCGAAGTACGTCGGCTTCGCCACGGCATCGGGCAACAGGGGAATGGGCACTCCCCCGGCGCTGAGCCTCCACCCCGTCGGCCCGGCGCGCATGTCCGGCGACACCGGGATGTTCGCCTGGAACAGGAGCCAGGACTCCTGTTCGCGGAGCGAACGGCGGCCGAAGCCGTTGGCCGCCGCCTCGTCTCCGGGGTAGCGTTCCGCCATGGCGACGGGCTCGGGAGAGGTAGTGAGATAGAGGGAGGGGCTGGGCGGTGGCGCTTGGGAGAGGTAGGGAGAGGGAGGAGCTGGGCGGCGGCGAGGGGCGGGGCTGGTGTGGGCACAGGCGAGTGCAGGCCACCGGCTATATAGCCGTGCCGCACCCGTGTGTATGCATGCGAGGGAGGGGAGGCGTCGGCGCCCCGTCCCGTGACGCGCCGCCCGTGAGGAATCAATGGCAAGGCTGACCGGCGACAGCCTTGGCATTGATTCCCCGTGGGAACCGAGGCCGTTGGGGGAAGACGAGGCGCCGTGTCGCTGACGCGGTGGGCCCGCGGATGTTTCGCGCCAAAACAGTTCCCGCCGGCGCCCCCGGGCGCCCCCCAGCATGCCGGGTTCGGCCTGGGTCTGCCGGCGCTGTTTTCGGCTCAGGCCGGCGAAAATCGGGCTCCTGGGGGCGCAACTGGGCCGTTTTTTTGGCGCCGGCGCGAAAAAATCGCCCGGGGAGGCCTTCCTGGGGGCGCGGCTGGAGATGCCCTAAGTGCCCGGCCTGTGGATCCACCGAGAATATCAGGATGACACTCCAAGCCAGCGAACCACAGTTTCTACAATTGCAAGTCGTCCAATCCTTTTTTTAGGAAGGCTATCATGACTAGCTTTATTGATTAATGCATACAGATACATTGTCTACGAGTTTACTCACCAGACAATCTGGAGGCTCGCCAGTCCAACTAGAAGAAAGTTTATTACAATAACTAAAATTAGCTAGCACATGCGCCGCTTGATTTGCTGATCGAAAACAATGCTTAAATTTGACCTTCCCAATCAAGGTAGAGATGTCCACACATTCCGCGAATATCGCTGCCGCCGCGTCCCACCAAGTACTCTGACTGGAGCAGCAGTTGATCACCGCTAGAGAGTCGGATTCCGCTTCAACTCATTGAAACCCTAGGCTATTTGCCAAGTTCAGTCCGTCCCTCATCGCCATTGCCTCTGATGTCATTGCGTTCGCTGCATATGGGATAAACTTACATTGAGCTGCAAGGAAAATACCTCGTTCATCTCTAATAATTGTTGCTGTAGCTCCAACTCCTTGCTCCGCAAAAAAGGCCGCGTCCACATTAAGTTCTTCGCCATGGCTCGTTGATAGTTGCTTGTAATTGCCAAGACCGACAAAGGCCATCTTACCATCGGCGGGCAACTCTCATTATGTGTTATCAGGCGGCGTGTCCACCAGAGGTACCAACATCCCACCACTACGACCTGTTTAATCTCCAATGTCGGCATTAGAGGTAGTGGTGTTTGATCAATAGACAAGATATACTCCATAATAACTGACCCAGATCTATCAACATTTGTTGCGGTGTTGATGAAATCTGTCAATCCAAGTCGGCTCCACATACCTCTTGAGTGAATACACATGAAGAATAGATGGCGAATATCTTCAGAGCTCTTGTGGCAAATTGGGCACCCTCCAATTGCCCCAACATGTCTATTAGCGAGTATACCTTTTAGGGGCAGAATTCCATGCAGTAAACGCCAGCAAAATATTGAAACTTTACGTGGAATTTGCAGCTTCCATAATGTACTCCATACCGTTGGAGTAGAAGAACCTCCCGGTCGACTAATGTCATTTGCATGCGCCCCAAATTTATGTAACCATTGGATTCTATAAGCTGTTCTAACGGAGAACATCCCTTTTTTATCAGGGTGCCATGCGATGAAATCATCAAAGGCATGAAGACTTAATGGGATTTGCAGAATCCTTCGAGCATCGACGTGATTAAAAATCATATTAATAAGTTGTTCATCCCAAAGTCCTGTGAGGATCAATCAAGTCCCTCACCACCGATACGACTGTTTGACCTCTGGGCGTGATGATCATTCTGTTGGGACTGGAAGGAATCCATGGATCCGACCATATGTTGATTTCATTCCCATTGCCCACTCTCCAAATATAGCCTTTTTTGAACACTTCAAGACCTTTCATAATGCTTTGCCAAGTGAACGAAGCCCCATTTTTTAGAGATGCTTGTAAGAGGCCTCCATTTGGAAAGTATTTTGCCTTAAGAACTCGTGCACAAAGTGACTCAGGTGAAGTAATAAGTCTCCAACATTGCTTAGCTAGCATTGCCAAATTAAATGAGTATAGATCTCTGAAGCCCATACCACCTTCACTCTTTGGGTAACATAATCTCCATCAAGAATACCAATGCATTTTCTTATTTTCCTCATCATCCCCCCACCAGAAACTAGCAATAATATATGTGATTTCCTTGCAAATACCTTTTGGTAGACAAAAGACAGACATAGCAAAAACAGGAATAGCTTGTGCCACAGCTTTAAGAAGAATTTCTTTACCTCCAACTGATAATTGTTTTTCCATCCATCCTTGGATTCTTTTTTTAATCCTTTCAATGAAGTGCTTGAAACAGTCACTACGATCAGCTCCTACCATAGCCGGAAGGCCTAGGTACTTATCAGATAATGCCTCAGTGTCAATATGTAATTGTTGGCAAACTTCAGATCTTGAAACTGCACTGGTATTAGGACTGAAAAAACACTAGACTTTGCTAAACTTACCAATTGTCCAGAATTTTGGCAATAGGTATCTAGCACTTGCTGTAAGGAAGCGGCATTTAAAACATCTGCGCTCATGAGAATCAAAGAATTGTCAGCAAATAAAAGGTGTGAGACTGACCGTGCATTCCTGCACACTTTAATTCCCTCAATGCCACCAGCTTCTTCTTCATACTGCAATAGACTAGAAAAACCTTCTGCACAAAGGAGAAATGGATAGGGAGAAAGGGGGTCTCCCTGCCTAATTCCTCTAGTAGGTATGAACATCTCAATTTCTTGCGAATTGTACCTTACTTTGTATCTTACGGATCCAAAGCAAGCCATCATCATTTCCACAAAACTTTCATGAAATCCCAACTTCAACATCATGTTCCTCAGAAACACCCATTCTACTCGATCAAATGCTTTATGCATATCCAACTTGACTGCACATGGACCTGATCGGCCGACTCTTTTATTTTTATTTTATGAATACATTCGTAAGCGATGAGAATGTTATCAATAATGAGCCTCCCAGGAACAAAGGCACTTTGGGTTGGAGAAATAATATCAGGAAGAATTGTTTTCAACCAAGCAGCAAGCATCTTTGATATAATCTTGTACAAAACATTGCAAAGGCTAATGGGTCTGAACTGAGTTACCATCTCTGGAGAGTCAACTTTAGGAATCAAAACAATCGTTGTATCATTCCATTCAGCTGGGATCTGCCTTGAATTAATTGCAATAAGAACTTCTTGGGTTATCTCCTCCCCTAATATATGCCAGTATTTTTTGGAAAAGACTGCATGGAGGCCATCAGGCCCTGGTGCCTTAAGATCACCGATGCTAAAAACAGCTTTACGAACATCATCCGGAGTATAAGGAGCTAATAACATGTTGTTCATCTGAGCTGTAACTTTGGAATTGACCTTAGAAAGAATAGATGGATCGGTGTACTGTACCTCCGACGTAAAAAGGTTGGAGAAGTGAATATGTGGGTTTAGTTCCGTTGTACCTTCCATCCAATTTCCATCTGAGTCTTTCAACTTTTTGATAAAAGAAAATTCTCCTTGCCGAAGCATAGGCTTGAAAGAAGCCCGTATTTCTATCACCATTTTTCAGCCACAAAATACGTGACATTTGCATCATATGAATTTCTTCAAGTTCTATAGGTATTCAATCAGCTCTGAAAGCTGTTTGCGCGCTTCTTCACTGTTGTCATTAATTGGGCCTCTCATCACCCTCTCAAGATCACGCTGCGCCTTACGGAGGCGCTGTTTAGGTTTCTTCAAAACCCTATGGTCCCAATTGTGGAACATCGCATGCATGCGATTTAACTTCTCATAAACTGAATTGGCTGTAGGGTCCGATCCTACTTTCTGCCAAGCGTCCATTACAATATCATTGAACTTTGCTTCTCGCAACCACCTCGACTCAAATCTCAATGGTCTTGCATCGTCATGAACGGGCACAGTATAGTGCTCAGTGTTGACCAACAATGGTCTATGATCCAAGTGGTTGTACTGTAAGTTTTCCAAAGCTGCCATGGGGAAAAGATTCGCCCATGCTTCATTCACCAAACCCCTGTCTAGTCGTTCTCGGATCCGTCCTCGATTCCATGTGAATTTATCACCCAAAAAACCCATATCCCTTAGCTCACAATCATCAATAGCATTTTGAAATGCATGCATATACTGTTGTGGGCGTGGGTTCCCACCCTCTTTTTCGTGTAGATACTGAATTTCGTTTAAGTCCCCAATCAGCAACCAGGGAAGATTGTGAGCATGATGACGATGGCGCATGCGATCCCAGGTTTTGTACTTGTTTTCCCATCTAAATTCACCATACATGCCCGTAAGTCTCCACACCAAGCTATTTGAGTCTTCCACTGTCACGTCTATATACATCAGATCTAGGTTCAGCCTCTGCACTTTGATTTCCTTTTTCCAAAACAAGATCAGTCCTCCCTTTCTACCATCTCTAGGGCACACAAACTTTTGGTCCATGTGCAATCTCTTCGTTAAACACTCCGATGGATAACTTTCAAGATATGTCTCTGACAAAAACATCACCTCAGGGTTGCATGCTCGCTGGACATCCAGTAGAGCTTGGAAGGCCGCGGCGTTCCTAAGCCCGCGATAATTCCAACTCAAGACTTTCATGACGACCGGTCCGCCTGCGACGAGGAGACCGTACACCAGGTATTCGACAAAGAAGAAACTCTCAGTCGGCGCAGCCGCCGGAGGACAGCAGATCTCCACTTTACAGCGGTGATTAACGAAGAGGACTCACGGTCAGCGGAGCCGCCGGAGGACATCAAACCCTAGCTTCGTCTGCTAGGGGACAGAAAACTGAGAAGAGAGTACCTCGTCAGTACATCAAGCTAGCCTCACGAGAAGGTCACAACCCACAGGATCAGCGGCCGCCGCCGCCGGCGGCGACGCGTCATGGCGAATTCGGAGGCCCCAACGGGGCGAGCACGTCACCGCTTGACCCTTTCCCCTCGAGGCGCTGCAAGTCATCCAATCCTAATCAACAAAGGGACCGCAATCCGCCATCCAAGAGTGTCGGGTCAGGTCACACTGCACCACGTTAATAGTTTGATACTTGCCGGGATGAATGATAAACACAATGCTTCATGTTGAGTATGTATTTTGTATTGCACGTGTATTAGAGTTATGGTCCATCTTTTAGTCTTGTATAGTTGAGGTAGAGATCTTTTCTTGTATTATATATACGTGCATCAGCACCTCATCAATACAACGTCTATTGTATTGCAAACTTTCTCGTCTATGTGGTATCATCTTGAAGGTCCTGACATAGGGCAAGCCACCGCCGCCGCCGCTCCCGCACGTCCTCGTGCGCGCCGCCGCCAGCGCCGCTCCCCACCGCCGCCGCC
>NC_041390.1:467966523-467979722 GCF_002162155.2 Triticum dicoccoides
ACGCGTCCTCCTCTGACGCCGTTGCCGCCCTGTGCAGCCGCCGCCGCTCCCCACCGCCGCCGCCGCCGCGTCCTCCTCTGACGCTGTCGCCGTCCTGTGCCGACGCCCCGCTTCCACCGCCGCGCGCCCCCTGCCGCGCCGCTGCCGCCCCGTTGCGCCGCAACCCTAACCCGTCATGCCGCCGCCCCCTTCCTCTTCCCACCGCCTCTGACGCCTTTCATGGACTCTCCAGGCTACTTCACCATCTGTGGTAGAACCGCTTCACCGACCGCGCCGATCCAGTCACATCCTCCCGCACCCGCCGGGTGTTACTCGTTGTGCCACCAGTGCCTCCCCCGCTGCACCCGCAAGGGAGAGGGGTCCGACGCAACACGCGTGGCGGTGGTCGCCGCCGCCTGCAGCAGCCGCGAGCCCAGGACGCTGGGGGAGGGGGGGGCGCACTATCAGCAGGCTCTCCCCGCTGGCCACCAGGCGTTCATCGGCGCGCCCTTCCAGCCGACTGGCGCCGGCTACGGCGCCCTCCTCGCGTCGCCGCCCCTTGGTGGTCATGGCCCGCCCGTCCCGGCGCCGCCCTACGGGGGCCTTCCATCGCCGCCGGTACCAGTGCTATGGGACCCCACCCTCCTCACCGCCCAGAACTCCGCACCATCGCCGAGTAGCTCTATCGGTGGAGGCGACTGGTACATGGACCCAGGTGCTACCGCGCACATGGCAGCTCATCCCAGTAACCTAACCTCCTCCACTCCCGTTCACACACCCACTCGTATCATCGTCGGCAACGACTCCTCCTTACCCATTACTCATATCGGTAGCACTAGCTTTCCCTCCACTTCCATACCCATCACTATGTCTAATGTTCTTGTTTCACCTGATTTAGTCACAAACCTAGTTTTCGTTCGTCGTCTTACTCATGAGAACCCACTTACTGTTGAATTTGACGGTGTCGGCTTTTCTGTGAAAGACGCCCGTACCCGGATGGTCCTTCACCGATGTGATAGTCCCGATGAGCTCTACCCCGTGCACGCCCACGCCTCCACCTCCACACCCGTTGCTCTTGTCGCTGGTGTTGACCTTTGGCACGCTCGCTTGGGTCAACCCAACCACACCGTCTTACGTCAAATTCTTAGGAGTTTCTCTTTCTCATGTGATAAGCTCGACGAGCACTCTCGTGAGGCTTGTCGCTTAGGCAAGCACGTTCGCCTTCCCTTTAGTGCGTCTTCTTCAGTTTCCACTTTCCGTTTTAATTACTTCATAGTGATGTTTGGACATCTCCTGTTGCGAGTGACACGGGCTATCTATACTACTTGGTGATTTTAGATGATTATTCTCATTATGTGTGGACTTTTCCCCTTCGTCGTAAATCCGATGCTTTAGCCACACTCACCGCCTTTTATTCCTATGTCACCACCTAGTTCGGTCGCCCCATACTCGCACTCCAAACTGATAACGGAAAGGAGTTTGACAACGTCGCTCTTCGCACACTTCTCGCCTCTCACGGCACCATCTTCCGTCTGACTTGCCCCTACACTTCCCAGCAGAACGGCCGCGCTGAGCGCATTCTCCGCACTCTTAATGGCTGTGTCCGCACGTTACTCTTTCAATCTAACGTGCCCGCTCGGTTTTGGCCCGATGCCCTCGCTACCGCCACTCTCTTAGTGAACATTCGTCCGTGTCGCCCTCGGTGGAACTACGCCCCTCACCACCTTCTCTTCGGCACACCACCGTCCTATGATGGTCTCCACATCTTCGGGTGTCTCTGTTATCCTAGCACCTCGTCCACCACGCCACACAAGCTCGCACCACGATCTGTCCCATGCGTCTTTCTTGGTTACCCTCCTAATACCAAAGGTTACCGGTGCTATGATCCTGTCACTCATCGTGTGTACACCTCAAGGCATGTGTACTTTGTCGAGACGGTGTTCCCTTTTTTTCAGGTTCCTCCGGCTTCGGCCCCTTCGGCGCCCCCCGCGCCCCCTTCGTGGAGCGATGTGCAGCGGCAGCCCCCGGCACGGCGCCCTCTGCCGCCACCACCTGGCTTCGTGACTCCCTCCCCCGAGGTCGAGTTCGAGCGGGCCCTCGGGTCCCCGTCTCCCTCATACGAGGTTGAGCCTGTTGGGGAACGTAGTAATTTCAAAAAATTTCCTACGCACATGCAAGATCATGGTGATGCATAGCAACGAGAGGGAAGAGTGTTGTCTACGTACCCTCTAGACCAGAAGCGGAAGCATTAGCACAACGTGGTTGATGTAGTCGTACGTCTTCACGGCCCGACCGATCAAGCACCGAAACTACGGAACTTCCGAGTTCTAGCACACGTTCAACTCGATGACGATCCCCGGACTCCGATCCAGCAAAGTGTCGGGGATGAGTTCCGTCAGCACGACGGCGTGGTGACGATCTTGATGTTCTACCGTCGCAGGGCTTCGCCTAAGCACCGCTACAATATTATCGAGGATTATGGTGGAGGGGGGGCACCGCACACGACTAAGAGATCAATGATCAATTGTTGTGTCTATGAGGTGCCCCCTTGCCTCCGTATATAAAAGGGGTGGAGGAGGGGGCCGGCCAAGGAGGGTGGCGCGCCCTAAGGGGGAGTCCAACTCCCACGGGGAGTAGGACTCCCCTTTTTCCTATTAGGAGTAGGAGAGGGAAGGAAGAGGAAGGAGGGAGGAAGGAAAGGGGGCCCCGCCCCCCTTCCCAATTCGGATTGGGCTTGGGGGGGGCGCCCCTTCCCTTGCTCCTTTCCCCTCCTTTCCACTAAGGCCCAATAAGGCCCATATACCCCCCGGGGGGTTCCGATAACCTCCCGGTGATCCGGTATTGTCCCAATCTCACCCGGAACCTTTCCGGTGTCCAAATATAGTCGTCCAATATATCGATCTTTATGTCTCGACCATTTCGAGACTCATAGTCAAGTCCGTGATCACATCCGAGACTCCGAACAACCTTCGGTACATCAAAATATATGAACTCATAATGAAACTGTCATCGTAATGTTAAGCGTGCGGACCCTATGGGTTCGAGAAAAATGTAGACATGACCGAGACACGTCTCCGGTCAATAACCAATAGCGGAACCTGGATGCTCATATTGGCTGCTACATATTCTACGAAGATCTTTATCGGTCAGACCGCATAACAACATATGTTTGTTCCCTTTGTCATCGGTATGTTAGTTGCCCGAGATTCGATCGTCGGTATCTCAATACCTAGTTCAATCTCGTTACCGGCAAGTCTCTTTACTCGTTCTATAATACATCATCTTGCAACTAACTTATTAGTTGCATTGCTTGCAAGGCTTAAGTGATGTGCATTACCGAGAGGGCCCAGAGATACCTCTCCGACAATTGGAGTGACAAATCCTAATATCGAAATACGCCAACCCAACATGTACCTTTGGAGACACCTGTAGAGCACCTTTATAATCACCCAATTACGTTGTGACGTTTGGTAGCACACAAAGTGTTCCTCCGGTAAATGGGAGTTGCATAATCTCATAGTCATAGGAACATGTATAAGTCATGAAGAAAGCAATAGCAACATACTAAACGGTCGGGTGCTAAGCTAATGGAATGGGTCATGTCAATCACATCATTCTCCTAATGATGTGATCACGTTAATCAAATGACAACTCATGTCTATGGTTAGGAAACATAACCATCTTCGATTAACGAGCTAGTCAAGTAGAGGCATACTAGTGACACTTTGTTTGTTTATGTATTCACACAAGTATTATGTTTCCGGTTAATACAATTCTAGCATGAATAATAAACATTTATCATGATATAAGGAAATAAATAATAGTTTTATTATTGCCTCTAGGGCATATTTCCAATAAGGGAGCAGGTACAATTACCTCATCAAGTTCTACTTTCCTCCCACTCACTTCTTTCGAGAGAAACTCCTTCTCTAGAAAGGATCCATTCTTAGCAACAAATGTCTTGCCTTCGGATCTGTGATAGAAGGTGTACCCAACAGTCTCCTTCGGGTATCCTATGAAGACACATTTCTCCGATTTGGGTTCGAGCTTATCAGGTTGAAGCTTTTTCACATAAGCATCGCAGCCCCAAATTTTCAGAAATGACAACTTTGGTTTCTTGCCAAACCATAGTTCATAAGGTGTCGTCTCAACGGATTTCGATGGTGCCCTATTTAACGTGAATGCGGCCGTCTCTAAAGCATAACCCCAGAACGATAGCGGTAAATCTGTAAGAGACATCATAGATCGCACAATATCAAGTAAAGTACGATTACGATGTTCGGACACACCATTACGCTGTGGTGTTCCGGGTGGCGTGAGTTGCGAAACTATTCCGCATTATTTCAAATGTAAACCAAACTCGTAACTCAAATATTCTCCTCCACGATCAGATTGTAGAAACTTTATTTTCTTGTTATGATGATTTTCAACTTCACTCTGAAATTCTTTGAACTTTTCAAATGTTTCAGACTTATGTTTCATTAAGTAGATATACCCATATCTGCTTAAATCATCTGTGAAGGTGAGAAAATAACGATATCCGCCACGAGCTTCAACATTCATTGGACCACATACATCTGTATGTATGATTTCCAACAAATCTGTTCCTCTCTCATAGTACCAGAGAACGACGTTTTAGTCATCTTGCCCATGAGGCACGGTTCGCAAGTACCAAGTGATTCATAATCAAGTGGTTCCAAAAGTCCATCAGTATGGAGTTTCTTCATGCGCTTTACACCGATATGACCTAACTGGCAGTGCCACAAATAAGTTGCACTATCATTATCAACTCTGCATCTTTTGGCTTCAACATTATGAATATGTGTATCACTACTATCGAGATTCATCAAAAATAGACCACCCTTCAAGGGTGCATGACCATAAAAGATATTACTCATATAAATAGAACAACCATTATTCTCTGATTTAAATGAATAACCGTCTCGCATCAAACAAGATCCAGATATAATGTTCATGCTCAACGCCGGCACTAAATAACAATTATTTAGTTCTAATACTAATCCCGATGGTAGATGTAGAGGTAGCGTGCCGACCGCGACCACATCGACTTTGGAACCATTTCCCACACGCATCGTCACCTCGTCCTTCGCCAGTGTTCGCTTAATCCGTAGTCCCTGTTTCGAGTTGCAAATATTAGCAAAAGAACCAGTATCAAATACCCAGGTGCTATTGCGAGCTCTAGTAAGGTACACATCAATAACATTTATATCACATATACCTTTGTTCACCTTGCCATCCTTCTTATCCGCCAAATACTTGGGGCAGTTCCGCTTCCAGTGACCAGTCTGCTTGCAGTAGAAGCACCCAGTTTTAGGCTTAGGTCCAGACTTGGGTTTCTTCTCCTGAGCAGCAACTTGCTTGTTGTTCTTCTTGAAGTTCCCCTTCTTCTTCCCCTTGCCTTTTTTCTTGAAACTAGTGGTCTTGTTGACCATCAACACTTGATGCTCCTTCTTGATTTCTACCTCCGCAGGTTTTAGCATTGCGAAGAGCTCGGGAATTGTCTTATTCACCCCTTGCATATTATAGTTCATCAAAAAGCTCTTGTAGCTAGGTGGAAGTGATTGGAGAATTCTGTCAATGACGCAATCATCCGGAAGATTAACTCCCAGTTGAATTAAGTGATTATTATACCCAAACATTTTGAGTATATGCTCACTGATAGAACTGTTCTCCTCCATCTTGCAGCTATAGAACTTATTGGAGACTTCATATCTCTCAATCCGAGCATTTGCTTGAAATATTAACTTCAACTCCTGGAACATCTCATATGCTCCATGACGTTCAAAACGTTGTTGAAGTCCCGATTCTAAGCCGTAAAGCATGGCACACTGAACTATCGAGTAGTCATCAACTTTGCTCTGCCAGACGTTTATAACATCTGGTGTTGCTCCAGCAGCAGGCCTGGCACCCAGCGGTGCTTCCAGGACGTAATTCTTCTGTGCAGCAATGAGGATAATCCTCAAGTTACGGACCCAGTCCGTATAATTGCTACCATCATCTTTCAACTTTGTTTTCTCAAGGAATGCATTAAAATTCAACGGAACAACAGCACGGGCCATCTATCTACAATCAAACATAAACAAGCAAGATACTACCAGGTACTAAGTTCATGATAAATTTAAGTTCAATTAATCATATTACTTAAGAACTCCCACTTAGAAAGACATCCCTCTAATCTTCTAAGTGATCACGTGATCCAAATCAACTAAACCATAACCGATCATCACGTGAAATGGAGTAGTTTTCAATGGTGAACATCACTATGTTGATCATATCTACTATATGATTCACGCTCGACCTTTCGGTCTCGGTGTTCCGAGGCCATATCTGCATATGCCAGGATCATCAAGTTTAACCTGAGTATTCTGCGTGTGCAAAACTGGCTTGCACCCGTTGTAGATGGATGTAGAGCTTATCACACCCGATCATCACGTGGTGTCTGGGCACGACGAACTTTGGCAACGGTGCATACTCAGGGAGAACACTTTTATCTTGAAATTTCATGAGAGATCATCTTATGCTACCGTCAATCAAAGCAAGATAAGATGCATAAAAGATAAACATCACATGCAATCAATATAAGTGATATGATATGGCCATCATCATCTTGTGCTTGTGATCTCCATCTCCGAAGCATCGTCATGATCACCATCTTCACCGGCGCGACACCTTGATCTCCATTGTAGCATCATTGTCGTCTCGCCAATCTTATGTTTCCACGACTATCGCTACCGCTTAGTGATAAAGTAAAGTATTACAGCGCGATTGCATTGCATACAATAAAGCGACAACCATATGGCTCCTGCCAGTTGCCGATAACTCGGTTACAAAACATGATCATCTCATACAATAAAATTTAGCATCATGTCTTGACCATATCACATCACAACATGCCCTGCAAAAACAAGTTAGACGTCCTCTACTTTGTTGTTGCAAGTTTTACGTGGCTGCTACGGGCTTTGCAAGAACCGTTCTTACCTACGCATCAAAACCACAACGATAGTTTGTCAAGTTGGTGCTGTTTTAACCTTCGCAAGGACCGGGCGTAGTCACACTCGGTTCAACTAAAGTTGGAGAAACTGACACCCGCCAGCCACCTGTGTGCAAAGCACGTCGGTAGAACCAGTCTCGCGTAAGCGTACGCGTAATGTCGGTCCGGGCCGATCTATCCAACAATACCGCCGAACCAAAGTATGACATGCTGGTAAGCAGTATGAATTATATCGCCCACAACTCACTTGTGTTCTACTCATGCATAGCATCAACGCATAAAACCTAGGCTCGGATGCCACTGTTGGGGAACGTAGTAATTTCAAAAAAATTCCTATGCACACGCAAGATCATGGTGATGCATAGCAATGAGAGGGAAGAGTGTTGCCTACGTACCCTCGTAGTCTGGAAGCGGAAGTGTTAGCACAACGTGGTTGATGTAGTCGTACGTCTTCCCGGCCCGACCGATCAAGCACCGAAACTACGGCACCTCCGAGTTCTAGCACACGTTCAGCTCGATGACGATCGCCGGACTCCGATCCAGCAAAGTGTCGGGGATGAGTTCCGTCAGCACGACGGCGTGGTGACGATCTTGATGTTCTACCGTCGCAGGGCTTCGCCTAAGCACCGCTACAATATTATCGAGGATTATGGTGGAGGGGGACACCGCACACGGCTAAGAGATCAATGATCAATTTTTGTGTCTATGGGGTGCCCCCTTGCCTCCGTATATAAAGGAGTGGAGGAGGGGGGCCGACCAAGGAGGGTGGCGCGCCCTAAGGGGGAGTCCAACTCCCATAGGGAGTAGGACTCCCCTTTTTCCTATTAGGAGTAGGTGAGGGAAGGAAGAGGAAGGAGGGAGGAAGGAAAGGGGGGGCCCTTCCCAATTCGGATTGGGCTTGGGAGGGGCGGGCGCCCCTTCCCTTGCTCCTTTCCCCTCCTTTCCACTAAGGCCCAATAAGGCCCATATACCTCCCGGGGGGTTGCGATAACCTCCCGGTGATCCGGTATTGTCCCAATCTCACCCAGAACCTTTCCAGTGTCCAAATATAGTCGTCCAATATATTGATCTTTATGTCTCGACCATTTCGAGACTCCTCGTCAAGTCCGTGATCACATCCGGGACTCCGAACAACCTTCGGTACATCAAAATATATAAACTCATAATGAAACTGTCATCGTAACGTTAAGCGTGCAGACCCTACAGATTTGAGAACAATGTAGACATGACCGAGACACGTCTCCGATCAATAACCAATAGCGGAACCTGGATGCTCATATTGGCTCCTACATATTCTACGAAGATCTTTATCAGTCAGACCGCATAACAACATACGTTTGTTCCCTTTGTCATCGGTATGTTACTTGCCCGAGATTCGATCGTCGGTATCTCAATACCTAGTTCAATCTCGTTACCGGCAAGTCTCTTTACTCGTTCTATAATACATCATCTTGCAACTAACTTATTAGTTGCATTGCTTGCAAGGCTTAAGTGATGTGCATTACCGAGAGGGCCTAGAGATACCTCTCCGACAATCGGAGTGACAAATCCTAATCTCGAAATACGCCAACCCAACATGTACCTTTGGAGACACCTGTAGAGCACCTTTATAATCACCCAGTTACGTTGTGACGTTTGGTAGCACACAAAGTGTTCCTCCGATAAACGGGAGTTGCATAATCTCATAGTCATAGGAACATGTATAAGTCATGAAGAAAGCAATAGCAACATACTAAACGATCGGGTGCTAAGCTAATGGAATGGGTCATGTCAATCACATCATTCTCCTAATGATGTGATCTCGTTAATCAAATGACAACTCATGTCTATGGTTAGGAAACATAACCATCTTCGATTAACGAGCTAGTCAAGTAGAGGCATACTAGTGACATTTGTTTGTTTATGTATTCACACAAGTATTATGTTTCCGGTTAATACAATTCTAGCATGAATAATAAACATTTATCATGATATAAGGAAATAAATAATAGCTTTATTATTGCCTCTAGGGCATATTTCCTTCGGAGCCCGGCACCCCGCCCGCCACGCCTGCGACGGGCTCAATGTCAACCTCGCCCGTTGCCTCTTCCGCCGCCTGATCGGCCGACGCTGCTGCCACCGCGGCCCCCGCCGCCACTGCCGCTGCGGCCTCTGCCGCCGCCGCTGCGGCACCCGCCGGCCCTGCTGCCACGTCACTTGGCGTGACTACCCGTGCCCGAGCAGGAGTGCTTTGGCCCAACACATGCTACTCCGCCGACGAGTATGTGTGCGTCGCCTCGACGTCGACGCCATCACCCGTCCCCACCTCCGCTCGTGTTGCCCTTCGGGATC
Organism: Triticum dicoccoides; assembly: GCF_002162155.2. Classification (NCBI taxonomy): domain Eukaryota; kingdom Viridiplantae; phylum Streptophyta; class Magnoliopsida; order Poales; family Poaceae; genus Triticum; species Triticum dicoccoides. The sequence goes on from NC_041390.1 coordinate 467,975,846, forward strand.
CCCACTGGATAGCTACGATGCAGGAGGAGTTCGACGCCTTATAGCGCAACCGCACGTGCCAGCTTGTTCCGCGACCCCCTCATACCAACATCATCTCTGGCAAGTGGGTGTTTTGCCACAAGACTCATCCGGACGGTTCTCTCGAGCGCTACAAGGCTCGATGGGTGGTTCATGGTTTCAACAGCGCGCGGGCATGGACTTCACCGAACCTTCGCCCCGGTTGTGAAACTGGGCACGGTTCGCGCCGTACTTCAGCTGGCGGTCTCGCGTGCCTGGCCTGTGCACCAGTTGGATGTCTCCAATGCCTTCTTGCACGACCATCTCCCCGAGCAGGTGTTCTGTGAGCAGCCCACTGGTTTTGTCGACTCCGAGCACCCCGACTTCGTGTGCTTGCTCTCCGTTCTCTTTACAGGTTGAAGCAGGCACCTCGGGCTTGGTACCAGCATATCGCCGCCTTCCTGCAGTCTCTCGGATTTCGGTCCACTCGCACCGATGCTTCACTCTTCGTGTATCATCCAGGAGTTGACACTGCATATGTGCTTGTGACGCCCCCGATTCAATCATACACTAATCATACACGCAAACGTGTACGATCAAGATTAGGGACTCACGGGAAGATATCACAACACAACTCTACAAATAAAATAAGTCATACAAGCATCATATTATAAGCCAGGAGCCTCGAAGGCTTGAATACAAGAACTCGATCATAGACGAGTCTGCGGAAGCAACAATATCTGAGTACAGACATAAGTTAAACAAGTTTGCCCTAAGAAGGCTAGCACAAACTGGGATACAGATCGAAAGAGGCGCATGCCTCCTGTCTGGGATCCTCCTAAACTAGTCCTGGTCGTCATCAGCGGGCTACACGTAGTAGTAGGCACCTCCCGAGTAGTAGTACTCGTCGTCAACGGTGGCGTCTGGCTCCTGGGCTCCAACGTATGGTCGCAACAATCGGGTAAAGAAAGGGGGAAAAGAGGGAGCAAAGCAACCGTGAGTACTCATCCAAGTACTCGCAAGCAAGGAGCTACACTACATATGTATGCGTTGGTATCAAATGGAATAAGGGTATCATATGTGGACTGAACTGCAGAATGCCGGAATAAGAGGGGGATAGCTAGTCCTATCAAAGACTACGCTTCTGGTAACCTCCATCTTGCAGCAGGAGAAGAGAGTAGATGGTAAGTTCACCAAGTAGCATTGCATAGCATAATCCTAACCGATGATCCTCCCTTCGTCGCCCTATGAGAGAGCGATCACTGGTTGTATCTGGCACTTGGAAGGGTGTGTTTTATTAAGTATCCGGTTCTAGTTGTCATAAGGTCAAGGTACAACTCCAAGTCGTCATGTTACCGAAGATCACGACTATTTGAATAGATTAACTTCCCTGCAGGGGTGCACCACATAACCCAACACGCTCGATCCCATTTGGCCAGACACACTTTCCTGGGTCATGCCCGGCCTTGGAAGATCAACACGTCGCAGCCCTACCTAGGCACAACAGAGAGGTCAGCACGCCGGTCTAAATCCGATGGAGTAGGGGTCTGGGCCCATCACCCATTGCACACCTGCACATTGCGTGGGCGGCCGGAGAGCAGACCTAGCAACCTCCATTACAAAGGAAGTTGCGTTACACGGTCCAACCCGGCGCGGCGCCGCTCAATCGCTGACATCACGAAGGCTTCGACTGATACCACGACGTTGAGTGCCCATAATTTTCCCCGCGTAGATGGTTAGTGCGTATAGGCCAGTGGCCAGACTCAGATCAAATACCAAGATCTCGTTAAACGTGTTATCTTGAAATAACCGCGAACGCCGACCAGGGCCAGGCCCACCTCTCTCCTAGGTGGTCTCAACCTGCCCTGTCGCTTCGCCACAAAGATCCACACAGGGGGCCGTTGGGACAAAGGTCCTTTCAGCCCCCAATCCGTGAATCACTCACGGGTGCTCCACGAGCCGACCCGACTTTAGTCACCACATGTATCATGTATAAAGTATATAGTATATACCCGTGATCACCTCCCGAGTGATCACAGCCCGATAGTATAGCATGGCAGACGGACAATTAGGTAGGGCCACTGATGGTAAACTAGCATCCTATACTAAGCATTAGGATTGCAGGTAAAGGTAACAACAGTAGTAGCAAGGACAGGCTATGCATCAGGATAGGATTAACGGAAAGTAGTAACATTCTACACTACTCTAATGCAAGCAGTATAGAGAAGAGTAGGAGATATCTGGTGATCAAGGGGGGGGGGGCTTGCCTGGTTGCTCTGGCAAGAGAGAGAGGGGTCGTCAACTACTGGGTAGAAGCGGCGTCAGTCTCGGTGTCTAGCGAGATAAGAGGGGGAAGAAACAATAAATATTAAGCAAACAGATGCATGACGATGCATGACATGATAAAGTGTCATGCTAGGTGTGCCCTAACGCGGTATGAGGTGGTACCGGTGAAGGGGGAAAACATCTAGGAAAATATCCCCGGTGTTTCGCGTTTTTGGACAGATGAATCGGAGGGGAAAAGTTGCATGTTTGCTATGCTAGGGATACGTGTCGGACGAACGGTTGCATATCCGGACTCGTCTCGTCGTTCTGAGCAACTTTCATGTACAAAGTTTTTCCATCCGAGTTGCGGTTTATTTTATATTATTTTTAAAGATTTAAGTCATTTTTAGAATTACCAGAATTAATTTAATTAGGGAATGCCAGTATGATGTTAGCATGACATTAGGGTGATGTCAGCATGACATCATGGTGATGTCAGCGGTCAACAGTCAGTTGACTTGGTCCAACTAACGCGCGGGTCCCACTGTCATTGTCTAACGAACTAACTAACTGTTTAGTTAAATTAATTAGCAGGTTAATTAGGTTTAATAGTTAGTTAACAGAATTAATTAAGTTAACTAATTAAGTTAATTAATTTATTTATTTAACTAATAATATTTTCTAAATTATTTTTTAAATAAACGTTCTGGGCCGTGGGCCCCACATGTCATTGGCCCTAGGGCCAAACGGGCGCTGGGCAGTGGATATGCGGCGGGCACTGGGTCCCCTAGACCTGGGCGTGCGCGGGTGGTTCAGCGGCGAAGCTGGGGCACCGGGCGCTGTGGCCGTGACCACAGCGAGGCCCTCCGGCCGGCCGCGACAGGCAGAGGTGGGCACCGGACAGGCAGAGGTGTGGCGCGCTTGCCGCGACGGGCACGAGCGACAGAGGTGAGCAGAGGAAGGGCGGGGTCCGCGGGCACAGGCCGGCAATGGCGGGCGCGAGGCACCAGAGGGCCATGGCGGGGTAAGTGCAGTGCGGAGGAGGGCAGTAGCGGGCGCGGCTTGGCAGCCTACGGCGAGCAACGGAAGCAGGAGTGGCTGGGTGGCCGCGTGCGCGAGCAGGGTGCGACGCAGGGCGCGGCCAGCGCAAGCGCGCGCGATGGCACGGGACGCGGCTGGCGCGTGCGATGGAGGGGAAGGCGGGGGCTTAGCCGACACGGGCGCGCGGGGACGATGGCCTTGGCGGGGCGCAGGAGCAGAGACAGCTCTGACGGTGCATGGCGAGCATGCGGGGCGAGGGAGAGAGGAGGCCGGGGACTCACCGCATGGCTGTAGGGCATGAGCAACGGGGGTCGATGAGGAGGACGGAGACGAGGCGACGCAGGGGGAGGAGGCGACGAGGGCATCCGGTGAGGTGGCCGTTGGCGGCGAAGGCGGCAGGGCGCTGAGCGGCTTCGGGCGGCGACTCGAGGTATCACGTCGGGGGTGAGGCGGTGAGGACCAGGCGATGGCGGCAGAGCGATGGGGTCAGGGTTGGGCGACGACGGGGCAGCACCAGGCGGCGTGGTCAGGGTTGAGCCTCGATCCAGATCGGGGTGGGGGCGAGATGAAGGAG
>NC_041390.1:467979966-467990916 GCF_002162155.2 Triticum dicoccoides
GGTTCTTCTCTGTTTTTTATTGTTTGTTTTTTTCTTTTCAGTTAACCTTTTCTTTTAGAACCTTTTCCATTTCTAATTCCATTTAAAGTAGACTAGCTTTATTAAACACAAAATTTAAACCTAAATTATTAATAGAAATTAGGTTACTATTTGGTCGGTAATTAAGTTAGTCTAGTATTTATATAATTCAAAAAGCATTTAGTTTATTGCTTTGATCACTGCTTTATTTATTTAAGGCCATTTAAATACTTAAAAAAAGGTTGGCTCCACCACCAATATTAGTTAGGGATTATTTGCCACATGATGAACATTTTAGTCTTGAGATTTGAAAACTTTTAAAGTTTGAGTTGATTTTAATTTTGATTTTGAATGAGGTTTGAATTAATGCGAGTTTATCAACAGTAACCGTGGTGACGTGGCAACATTAGTAGAGGGTTACTATAGCTTAATACCCGTGCGTCACACTGCTGCTCTATGTCGACGACATCATCCTCACGGCATCCACCTCCGACCTCCTTCAGCGGCTGACTGCTCGTCTTCGTGATGAGTTCGCCCTCAAGGACTCGGGGCCCCTGCACTACTTCCTCAGCATCGAGGTGGTCCGACAGACTGACGGCTTCTTTCTGCATTAGCAGAAGTACGCCCACGAGCTCCTGGAGCAAGCCGGTATGCTTAACTGCAAGCCGGTGCCCACCCCCGTCGACACGAAGGCGAAGGTCTCTGCTCTCGAGGGGTCCCTTGCGTCCGACAGAGCGTTTTATTGCTCTATTGTCGGTGCTTTACAGTACCTGACGCTGAGTCACCCCGACCTGCAGTACGCTGTCCAGCAGGTGTGCCTCCACATGCATGCCCCGCGTGACTCTCACTGGACTCTGGTGAAGCGTATTCTCCATTACATACGTGGCACCATGTCCTTGGGACTCACCCTGACGGCTGATACACTACGTCGTATCTACTTTTCCAAACACTTTTGCCCTTGTTTTGGACACTTGCATGATTTGAATGGAACTAACCCGGACTGACGCTGTTTTCAGCAGAATTACCATGGTATCATTTATGTGCAGAAACAAACGTTCTCGGAATGACCTGAAACTTCACGGAGCAACTTTTTGGAAAATATGAAAAATATCTGCAAAAGATGAAGGCCAGGGGGCCCACCACCTGTCCACGAGGGTGGGGGCGCGCCTGCCCCCCTAGGGGGCCCACCACCTCTCCACGAGGGTGGGGGGTGCGCCCCCTACCTCGTGGGCCCCCTGGTGCCTCTCCGACTCGAACTCCAACTCCATATATTGTGTTTCGGGGAGAAAAAAATCAGAGAGAAGAATTCATCGTGTTTTACGATACGGAGCCGCCGCCAAGCCCAAAAACCTCTCGGAGGGCTGATCTGGAGTCCGTTCAGGGCTCCGGAGAGGGGAATCCATCGCCATCGTCATCATCAACCATCCTCCATCACCAATTTCATGATGCTCACTGCCATGCGTGAGTAATTCCATCATAGGCTTGCTGGACGGTGATGGGTTGGATGAGATCTATCATGTAATCGAGTTAGTTTTGTTAGGGTTTGATCCCTAGTATCCACTATGTTCTGAGATTGATGTTGCTATGACTTTGCTATGCTTAATGCTTGTCACTAGGGCCCGAGTGTCATGATTTCAGATCTGAACCTATTATGTTTTCATCAATATATGAGTGTTCTTGATCCTATCTTGCAAGTCTATAGTCACCTATTATGTGTTATGATCCGTTAACCCCGAAGTGACAATAATCGGGATACTTACCGGTGATGACCGTAGTTTGAGGAGTTCATGTATTCACTATGTGTTAATGCTTTGTTCCGGTTCTCTATTAAAAGGAGGCTTTAATATCCCTTAGTTTCCGTAAGGACCCCGCCGCCACGAGAGGGTAGGACAAAAGATGTCATGCAAGTTCTTTTCCATAAGCACGTATGACTATGTTCGGAATACATGCCTACATTATATCAATGAACTAGAGCTAGTTCTGTGTCACCCTAGGTTATGACTGTTACATGATGAACCGCATTCGGCATAATTCTCCATCACCGATCCATTGCCTACGAGCTTTCCATATATTGTTCTTCGCTTATTTACTTTCCCGTTGCTATTGCTATCATCACTACAAAATACCAAAAACATTACTTTTGCGACTGTTACCTTTTGCTACCGTTACCACTACTATCATATTACTTTGCTACTAAATGCTTTGCTGCAGATATTAAGTTTCCAGGTGTGGTTGAATTGACAACTCAGCTGCTAATACTTGAGAATATTCTTTGGCTCCCCTTGTGTCGAATTAATAAATTTGGGATGAATACTCTACCCTCGAAAACTGTTGCGATCCCCTATACTTGTGGGTTATCAAGACCATTTTCTGGCGCCGTTGCTGAGGAGCATAGCTCTATTCTTTGAGTCACTTGGGTTTTATATCTGCTTATCATTATGAAGAACTTGAAAGATCCAAGAACCAAGATCTATCCCTCAACTACGAGGGGAGGTAAGGAACTGCCATCTAGCTCTGTACTTGATTCACCTTCTGTTTGAGTAAGCTTGCGAAACCTATACCTGCTTCTGCTATTCGTTCTGATATGTCTCATGTTATTGATGATGCCACTTCTGCTATGCATGATACTTATTATGAAACTACTTCTATGCTTGATACTACTGTGCCACTTGGTAAATTTCTTGATGAACAAATTGCTAGGGCTAGAGAGATTGAAAATATTGAATCTGATAATACTGATGAAAGTGATGATGAAGAATCACTTGTTTTTCCTGAGGGTTATGTTTTTGATCAAGAAGCTTCTTTAGCTATTTTAGCTTGCAAAGATAGAAACAAACTTGAGAGGTTATTAGCTAAATGGAACAAGCAATCTCTAAATGATAGAATGAAACCTGACCCTGCTTTTGCTACTTCACCTATTTGTCTTACCGATAAGGATTATGAATTCTCTGTTGATCCTGATATAATTACTTTAGTTGAATCTGATCCTTTTCATGGCTATGAATCTGAAACTGTTGTGGCACATCTTACTAAATTAAATGATATAGCCACCCTGTTCCCTAAAGATGAGAGAACTCGTTACTTTTATATCCTTAAAATATTTCCGTTCTCATTAAAGGGTGATGCTAAGATATGGTTTAATTCTCTTGATCCTGGTCGTGTGCATAGTCCCCAGGATATGATTTATTACTTCTCTGCTAAATATTTCCCTGCTCATAAGAAACAAGCTGCTTTAAGGGATATATATAATTTTATGCAAATTGAAGAAGAAATTCTCCCACAAGCTTGGGGGAGGCTTCTCCAATTACTTAATACTTTACCTGATCATCCTCTTAAGAAAAATGAAATACTTGATATCTTTTATAATGGACTAACCGATGCCTCCAGAGATTACCTTGATAGTTGTGCTGGTTCTGTTTTCAGGGAAAGAACACCGGATGAAGCTGAAATTATATTTAATAATATGTTGACAAATGAAAATAATTGGACACCTCCGGAGCCAATTCCTGAGCCTATTCCTAAACCAACTCCAAAGAAGAGGGGTATTCCATTTCTCAGTCCTGAAGATATGCAAGAGCTAAAGAAATCTATGAAAGAAAAATGTATTAAAGCTGAAGATGTTAAGAATTTACCTCCTATTGAAGAAATACATGGTCTTAATATACCGCTTGTTGAAGAAACATATGATCTTAATCCATTACCTATTGAAGAAACTCATGGTCTTGATAACCCGACACAGGTAGTAAAGGTAAATTCTCTCTATAGATATGACAAAGCTGTAACCGCGTTTACTAAGTTTGCTAGCCCATTCTTAGATGAGTTTGATAGATTTATGGCTAAGCAAGAAGATTTTAATGCTTATTTTGGTAGACAATTGAAATACAATTCAAATATGCTTGAACACTTGGGTGATTATATGGCTAATGTTAAAGGTGAACTTAAACTTATTAGTAAACATACTTCTATGGTTACCACTCAAGTAGAACAAGTACTTAAAGCTCAAAATGATTTGCTCAATGAATTGAATAGTAAAGATAAAGATAATGCTGTTAGAGTTATGACTAGTGATGGTAAAATGACTCAGGAACCTTTGTATCCTGAAGGCCACCTAAAAGAATTGAGCAAGATTCTCAGAGAAATAATGTAGATGCACCTAGTCCTTCTAAAAGGAAGAAAAAGAAAAACGATAAGACTTTGCATGCTTCTAGTGAACCTATTACTGAAACACCTGAGAATCCAAATGATATTTCTATTTCTGATGCTGAAACATAATCTGGTAATGAACCTGAAACTAGTAATAATGCCAATAATAATGTTCATGATGATGTTCAAGCTAGTAATGATAATGATATAGAAATTGAACCTGCTATGATCTTGATAACCCACAATCAAAGAATCAACATTATGATAAGAAAGACTTTGTTGCTAGGAAACATGGTAAAGAAAGAGAACCATGGGTTCAGAAACCCATGCATTTTCCTCCCAAACCATCCAAGAAAAAGGATGATGAGGATTTTGAGCGCTTTGCTGAAATTATTAGACCTATCTTTTTGCGTATGCGATTAACTGATATGCTCAAAATGAATCCTTATGCTAAGTATATGAAAGAAATTGTTACAGATAAAAGAAAGATACCGGAAGCTGAAATTTCCACCATGCTTGCTAATTATACTTTTAAGGGTGGAATACCAAAGAAACTTGGAGATCCAGGAGTACCCACCATACCATGCTCTATTAAAAGAAACTATGTTAAAACTGCTTTATGTGATCTTGGAGCCGGTGTTAGTGTTATGCCTCTCTCTTTATATCGTAGACTTGATTTGAATAAGTTGACATATACTGAAATATCTTTACAAATGGCTGATAAATCAACTACTATACCTGTCGGTATTTGTGAGGATGTGCCTGTTGTAGTTGCAAACGTTACTATTTTAATGGACTTTGTTATTCTTGATATTCCCGAGGACGATAGTATGTCTATTATTCTTGCAAGGCCCTTTTTGAATATTGCAGGGGCTGTTATTGATTGCACTAAAGGCAATGTCACTTTTCATGTTAATGGTAATGAGCATACGATACACTTTCCGAGAAAACAACCTCAAGTTCATAGTATCAACTCTATTGGAAAAATTCCATCGATTATATTTGGAGGTTTTGAATTTACCCTTCCTACTGTCAAGAAGAAATATGATATTCTTATTATTGGGGATCTGCATATCCCCGTTGAGGTAACATAGTGTTATTCAAAATTCCTCCGGTTTCATGTTATTCGGAATGAGTTCGTTAACAAGACTTGATCAACCTTGTTAGTGGATTCCTTTTGATGAGCATGAGATGGATGAAACTAGAAGGCACAACCTTCTGTACCCTCCTTTTACTTTCTGTTATTTATATTAAATAAAATAAAATAAATATTTTTCTGTCTGTTATCTGATTATCCATGCAATATAAAAATATCCCAAAAATAAAAGTCCTCCAAATGTCCTGAAATTTAAATATGATTTTTTTCCAGAATATTTGAGAATATTTGGCACTGAGAACACAGCAGGGGGTCAACCACCTGCCCACGAGGGTGGAGGGCGCGCCCCTGCCTCGTGGGCCCATGGTGGCCCTCCTCCACTTATTCCTGCACCCACACACTTCTTCTTCCTCCCACAAATACGAATATCCAGCTCAAGCACGAGTTCTTGGTCATCTTGCTACCATTTTCGATCTCCTTGCTCAAAGCACTTCTCGCAAAACTGCTTGGGGAGATTGTTCCTTGGTATGTGACTCCTCCATTGGTCCAATTAGTTTTTTTCTAGTGCTTTATTCATTGCAAATTTTTGCTGCTTAGGTGACCCTATTCTTGAGCTTGCATGTCAAATTTATATGGTCAAAAGTAGTTTTGGTGCATGATATAGGCTCTAGGCACTTTTAGGAGTAGTTGCTATCAATATTATTGAGTTTGGTTTACTTTTATTTTGAAGTTACTAAAATTTTCAGAGGAAGAAAAATGCTTAGGAAAATGTTCCAGGTTGGTTCCTCAAGGAAGCAAGGACCCAGGCTTGCAATGCGTGATGCTGATGAAGAGCCACCAAGAGACGCCCCAGTGCGTCCTTGTGAGTGGCCTTCTCAAAATTTTATGGATCGAGCAGGAATTAAAGAAGAATTCAACGCATATTTGCGTAACGCCGATCTTGTGAGCTTCGAGGAAGAGAAGTGCAGTCAGTATCACAACCTCACCAGTACCTTTGTGAGGAGGTTTGAATTTTCAACTACACGTAATTCTCCAACTGTCCTGTTTGATCTTTATGGAAATTCTTATACTATGGACTTAGAGGACTTTACCACTGCTTGCAAACTTCCACAATGGGGTAGTATAAGGGATCATCGCAAATCTGAATTTAGAGATTTTCTTGCTAGTATAACTGTGGGAGAATCTAGAGATATAACACAAGCTACCATAGGGAGCATTCACTTTGCAGCTATACATTATTTTGCTCTCTTCATAGGTAGATGCATTAATGGTAAAGACGAGGCATGTCACATGTGTGTACCTAATCTCAGTATTCTTAGGAGTGCTGTGTTAGGAGATAAATCTTATAATTTGGGAGGCATTGTTGCATGTAGGTTGCATCTTAATAGATATAATGGAGATTTCTTTGCTGGAATTTATGCAACCCGCATAGCTAATTTTCTTGGTGTAGCCATACGCAAAGATGATATTGAATTACCTCCTGCTTATCTAGATTTTAATGATATGGTTCACCATCAGTTTGTCGAGAGGAATGAATCACCTCTCCAGTATCGACTAATCTTTGATAGACGTCGTGCTGTCCATATTACTCTCCCTACTCCTACCTTATTTGATCATCAGGCAAAAGGAAGATATACTATTACCAGAGAGGAGGCAGATGAGTACGAGAGGAGAGCGGAGGCCGCTCGTGGCCACGCTGCAGCTCAGCAGGCGATAGCCGCTGCATCGCAGTACGACCCCAACTATTATTATGGATATCCGCCAGGCCAACTGTGGCCATAGACCAACTTAGGCCAAAAGCCTAAGCTTGGGGGAGTACGTATTTCCCACTGACATTACATTTATATTCACACACTCATTGCTAGATGTCGGTGCTCATACTTTTTCATTGTATCATCCATGCTAGTTTAATTTTCCTTTTTATGCCTTCTTCTTGTGTGTTTAATAAACCTTAAGAAAAACAAAAAAATCTGTTATACCTTTTAATTAGTTTACTTTCCATACTTGTAGTAGTAATTAAAAAGAAAACCCAAAAAGATTTCCTGATCTTCTTTTGCTTGTTGGGAGCTCTCCCGTGTAAATAGTTTTATTCCTTTTCTTTTCTTTGGGGGTTGATAGGAGAAGACCATAATTAAATTGTTGAAGTGGCTCTTATATGTATAATTGTTGATGTGACAAAAGAGACCATATTGCCTTGCCTCCTCCTGTTTATTGGATGCTTGCAGATTCCAGCTTAGTCCAATGCACGCGCACTATTATTATTATTCACATCATTCGGTCGTGCAAGTGAAAGGCAATTATGACGATATATGATGCACTGACTGAGATAAGAAAAGCTGGTATGAACTCGACCTCTTTTGTTTTTGTAAATATGATTAGTTCATCGTTCCTGATTCAGCCTATTATGAATAAACATGTTTGTAATGACAACTAGAGATCATAGTTTCTTGTGCCATGCTTGATTAGCTATGAGTTATAATGGTTTACCTTGCGTGCCAACATGCTATTGAAATGATTATGATGTGGTATGATAGGGTGGTATCCTCCTCTGAATGATTTAAGTGACTTGAATTGGCACATGTTCACGCATGTAGTTGAAACAAAATCAACATAGCCTTCACGATATTTATGTTCATGATGGATTATATCTTACTCATGCTTGCACTCGATGTTGATTAATTTTAATGCAAGTTCATGACTGTTGTCGCTCTCTAGCTGGTCGCTTCCCAGTCTTTTGCTAGCCTTCACCTGTACTAAGAGGGAATACTGCTTGTGCATCCAATCCCTTAAACCCCAAAGTTATTCCACATGAGTCCACTATACCTACCTATATACGGTATCTACCTCCCGTTCCAAGTAAATTTGTATGTGCCAAACTCTAAACCTTCAAAAAAATATCATTTTTTGTATGCTCGAATAGCTCATGTATCAACTAGGGCTGTCTGTATCTTCCATGTTAGGCGGGTTATTCTCAAGAGGAGTGGACTCCGCTCCTCACTCATGAGATAAATGGCTGGTCACCGGGATGCCCAGTCCCATGCTTTATGCAAACTAAATCAAAATAATTGCAAACAAAACTCCCCTGGGACTCTTGTTAGTTGGAGGCACTCGTTGTTTTGAGCAAGCCATGGATTAATGCTTGTTGGTGGAAGGGGGAGTATAAACTTTACCATTTTGTTTGGGAATCACCTATAATGTGTGTAGCATGGAAGATATCACCATCTCTTGGTTGTTATGTTGACAATGAAAGTATACCGCTCAAAATATTATTCATCTCTGTTTCAAAAACGAACTCTGGCACCTCTACAAATCCCTGCTTCCCTCTGCGAAGGGCCTATCTATTTACTTTTATGCTGAGTCATCATCCTCTTATTAAAAAACACAAGTTGGAGAGCACCGCTGTCATTTGCATTCATTACTGTTAGTTTACATTGAGTATGACTTGACTGGATCTCTTTTACCATGAATTACAATGTCTAGTCAGTCCTTGGTCTTTGAAGGTGCTCTGCATTTATGTTTTGCGGCCTTAGACAGGGCTAGCGAGATACCATCTTGTTATATCATATTATGATTGTTTTGAGAAAGTGTTGTCATCCAAGATTTATTATTATTGCTCGCTAGTTGATTATGCTATTGATATGAGTAAACTTGAGACCTAAGCGTTATTGCGAATGTGGTTAGTTATAATATTTGCTGAAAACTTGAATGATGGCTTTACATATTTACAACAACAAGAGCAAACAGAGTTTGTAAAAGTTTTTCTTTATCACTTTCAGTTTGTCAACTGAATTGCTTGAGGACAAGCAAAGGTTTAATCTTGGGGGAGTTGATACGTCTCTGTCGTATCTACTTTTCTAAACACTTTTGCCCTTGTTTTGGACTCTAACTTGCACGATTTGAATGGAACTAACCCGGACTGACGCTGTTTTCAGCAGAATTACCATGGTGTTATTTATGTGCAAAAACAAACGTTGTCGGAATGACCTGAAACTTCACGGAGCAACTTTTTGGAAAATATGAAAAATACCTACAAAAGATGAAGGCTAGGGGGCCCACCACCTCTCCACGAGGGTGGGGAGTGCGCCCCTACCTCGTGGGCCCCCTGGTGCCTCTCCGACTCGAACTCCAACTCCATATATTGTGTTTCGGGGAGAAAAAAATCAGAGAGAAGAATTCATCGCGTTTTATGATATGGAGCCGCCGCCAAGCCCAAAAACCTCTCGGGAGGGCTGATCTAGAGTCCGTTCGGGGCTCCCGAGAGGGGAATCCGTCGCCATCGTCATCATCAACCATCCTCCATCACCAATTTCATGATGCTCACCGCCGTGCGTGAGTAATTCCATCATAGGCTTGCTGGACGGTGATAGGTTGGATGAGATCTATCATGTAATCGAGTTAGTTTTGTTAGGGTTTGATCCCTAGTATCCACTATGTTCTGAGATTGATGTTGCTATGACTTTGCTATGCTTAATGCTTATCACTAGGGCTCGAGTGCCATGATTTCAGATCTGACCTATTATGTTTTCATCAATATATGAGTGTTCTTGATCCTATCTTGCAAGTCTATAGTCACATATTATGTGTTATGATCCGTTAACCCCGAAGTGACAATAATCGGGATACTTATCGGTGATGACTGTAGTTTGAGGAGTTCATGTATTCACTATGTGTTAATGCTTTGTTCCGGTTCTATATTAAAAGGAGGCCTTAATATCCCTTAGTTTCCGTAAGGACCCCGCCGCCACGAGAGGATAGGACAAAAGATGTGATGCAAGTTCTTTTCCATAAGCACGTATGACTATGTTCGAATGCATGCCTACATTATATCAATGAACTAGAGCTACTTCTGTGTCACCCTAGGTTATGACTGTTACATGATGAACCGCATCCGGCATAATTCTTCATCACTGATCCATTGCCTACGAGCTTTCCATATATTGTTCTTCGCTTATTTACTTTCCCGTTGCTATTGCTATCATCACTACAAAATATGAAAAACATTACTTTTGCTACCGTTACCTTTTTCTACCGTTACCACTACTATCATATTACTTTGCTACTAAATACTTTGCTGCAGATATTAAGTTTCCAGGTGTGGTTGAATTGACAACTCAGCTGCTAATACTTGAGAATATTCTTTGGCTCCCCTTGTGTCGAATCAATAAATTTGGGTTGAATACTCTACCCTCGAAAACTGTTGCGATCCCCTATACTTGTGGGTTATCAACGGCCTCCGCCTCCACCGACCTAATGGCCTACTCGGATGCCGACTGAGCTAGCTGCCCTGACACGCGACGCTCTACGTCAGGCTACTTCGTCTACCTTGGGCCCTCGTTGATCTCTTGGTCATTGAAGCGGTAACCCATGGTCTCCCGCTCCAGCGCCGAGGCAGAGTATCGCGCGTGGCTAATGCCGTGGCCGAGTGCTCTTGGATACGTCAGCTGCTCTAGGAGTTGCTTTGTGATGTTCACAAGGCCACTCTTGTCTACTGCGATAACGTCAGCACGGTCTACCTCTCCGCCAACCCAGTGCACCATCGACGGACGAAGCATATTGAGCTCGATATTCACTTCATGCTCGAGCAGGTTGTCCTTGGCCGTGTTCGGGTTCTCCACGTGTTGACGACGCAATAGTTTGCTGATGTGATGACTAAGGGATTGCCTACTCCCGTCTTCGAGGAGTTTCGGTCCAGT
>NC_041390.1:467991254-468056595 GCF_002162155.2 Triticum dicoccoides
TATTGAGTATGTGTTTTGTATTGCACGTGTATTGGAGTTGTGGCCCACCTCCTAGTCTTGTATAGTTGAGGTAGAGGTCTTGCCTTATATTATATATACATGCACCAACACCCCATCAATACAACGTCTATTGTATTGCAAACTTTTCCGTCTAGACTTCACACTAGAAATGACGCTGGTACATGCATGTAAAATGGAGTAACAATTTCACTAACATCAATTATATGCAGAAGCTCGTCTCAAGAAATTACACCGAAGTTGCAACTGATTTTTGCTCATATATATGGCTAAAGGTCGAATACTACATCCAACTTCATCCAAGACTCCATAGCTTAGATTATTCATCAAACACGTTGTTAGACTGTATAGCCTCTGTATTTACACGTGTATATTGTAACGTTGTATACCATCTCATTATATATATGTGATAGGCCACCCCTAGAGGGTTGTGCCAGTTCCCCCAAAACCTATTGTCTTACATGGTATCATGCTAGGTTACGATCGCTTCTGCTAAACCCTAATACCCGGTACCGCCGCCGTCATCACCGCCATCGCTCCCGATCGCGCCGCACCATGTCGAGCGCCGCCACGTCCGGTTCCACCACCGCGGGGTTCCTGCCGGCCTCTCTCGCGGCGCTGCTGTCCCTCCCGCTGGACGCTGCCGCTGTGCCGGCCCCGCTCGGGACCCGGAGTGTAGGCTCCTTCTTCTTGACTCCTCCGACGTCCTCGTCACTCGGGCGTGATCTTGCGGTGCCCACCGCTGTTGCGTCCTCTCCTGCCACGGGTGCCGTCCCGTCTCTACCGCCGGTGGCGCCCGAGTCCGCCTTGATGGCAGGGCTGTCGGCGTCGGGCTCGGCTGCGGCGCCATCTGCCCCTGCGCCCTTTGTTCCTCCGTACGCGTCCCCGATCACGCTGACGGCCTCTATGATGCCCTCGCCCCAGGCCGTCTCCTCGACAGGATCATCGCCGCCGCTGCCGTTTCACTTCGGCCACCTCATCACCATCAAGTTGTCGTCGGACAACTACATCTTCTGGCGTGCACAGGTTCTTCCACTCCTGGGGAGCCATTACCTGCTTGGCTACGTCAACGACTCTCTTCCTTCTTCCGCTCCACAGAGGCACAGCCCCCCCCACGCTGGTGGACAGCGTGCACGATTCGGTCTACAATCTGGCCCACCGTGTTTGGACGGGGCAGGACCAGGCGAACCTCTCCTCCATCCAGGGGTCGGTCTCTCCGGCTGTCGCCGGGCTTGTTGTCTTCGCCAAGACGTCTCATGAGGCCTGGACCATCCTTGAGCGCTCGTTTGCGGCACAGTCTCAGGCTTGTGCCTCTGTGCTCCGTCGTCAGCTTGGCGAGAGCGAGAAGCTTGACTCCACGGCCACGGAGTTCTACAACAAGGTCAAGGGCATTGCTAACACATTGGCCTCCATTGGACAGCGCTCACCGACTCCGAGTTCAACTCCTTCGTCATCAACGAGCTCGACAAGGAGTATGATGCTTTGGTCGAGATTATCAATAAGCGGGGCAACTCGACTCCCATGATGGCACACGAGGTCTACTCCCGCCTTCTCCTCACCGAGCAGCGTGCCGAGGCGCACCGTGCCAAAGCCAGTCACGGCTCCCTCTCTGCGAACACTGCCACTAAGGGTGGCCGCAGCTCGTCAAAGGGGCCGCCCCTGCTTCGTCTTCGTGTAACATCCCAAATTTTCAATTTGGAATGTTATACATTAGATCATCATGCATATCATATTTTATTTTGCATTTTCGTTGATCCTAGAAATTCTACGCAACTCAATGACCCATGGAGAGAGTTGGGGATTTCATTATTTTCATATTTGAGTTTTCTCAAATTTTGAGAATAGGATCATTTGATTTTATTTATTTTATCATCAATAATTTCTATTACAAAAATAGGAGAGAGGGAATAAAATGACTTTCCCTATATAAAGAAATATTGAGGATTTAATAATAAAATCAAATAAGATTTTATTTCGGAGTTTTTAAGTGTTTTATTTGAATTTAGGAAAAAAGTGCGTTTTTCAAAATTGCATTTAGGTCCCAAATAAATGTTCACCTTGTGCGGCTTGATTTTAAAGCCCGTGAAAATTTATTTCGGAATTTTTGGAGTCCGTTTAGTATTTCTTTTTATTTTTTCTTCCGAGCGGAATAAAAAAATGCGAACCGACTTAACGGGCCGTGTCCGACCTGGACACCGACCCGAGAGGCCTTTATAAGCCGAGGCCCGGCCCCGGGGGGAAACCCTAAAGCGCCCTAAGCCGCCGCCGCCGCCGCCGTCGTCCGTCGCCGCCGCC
Source organism: Triticum dicoccoides (assembly GCF_002162155.2). Taxonomy (NCBI): domain Eukaryota; kingdom Viridiplantae; phylum Streptophyta; class Magnoliopsida; order Poales; family Poaceae; genus Triticum; species Triticum dicoccoides. Next base: position 467,993,568 of record NC_041390.1, read on the forward strand.
ACCGCCGGATCCCGCCGCCGAGGTTCGCCGCCGCCTCGTTTTCCGTGCCGTCGAAAAAAGAGAAAAAAAATCGGCGTTCGTCGTTTTTTTTTCTCGGATTAAATCCGCGATTTTTCTGATCGTGATTCCTGATCCGATTTTCGTTTTAGTATAACTTTTCGCTCGTTTATCGGAATCAGGCGATTCAAGTGCCTAGGGATTCGTCTCGAAACCCTCTATTCGAATAACCAACTTAAGCAAGATTTTGCTACTGTAAAATTTGCCCTAGATCCAGATTACTAGAATGAAGTTTTTTTTCTTTCGCCGTTTGACTTTCGTTGCTTCGTTCGATTTGATTCTTTTTGCCAACCGGAGTTCTTAAGTTGAACCTTCTAGTTAGATCTCTTATTTGAGTTTTACCCGTGCATTAGATGAGTACTTATTGTATGCTTGTTTGTTTGTCGGCGATAGAATACCCGGAGTGCGTCGCCTGTTACTTCGAATCGTTAGGTTTCGCTAATCATCAGCAAGGCAAGTAACACTTTGATCATACCTTTTCTACTACCCAGTTTTATTGCATTAGATCAATCCTCACACATTGCATGATTAGGATCTAATTAAATTGTGGGATGGGAAGTAGATGAGGTAGTACCTATTACCTGTTTATTATCAAACCTTTGGGAGTTACTTCTACGTTTGCTTATTATGCCATGCTATGCTAGTAGACGTGGATTGGGTGAGTGATATCCATGACAGATGTGAGATTGTTAATTAATGGTTTATCTAAGGTGGCAACTTAAACACGCATGTGGGTGGATTGAGGCACCTGGGTATTCCAGGACTTGCTTGTTTTCTTTTGGACCGCCACCCAGGCTCAAAGGGATCATGAGACTATTCATACTAGAAACTTCCGTGTGCAGCCACAAGCTATTATGGGCTCTAGCATAGTTGACTAAGTCGTGCGAACTCTTACAGTGGTAGACTAGCAGATGTAGGGGATGTAGGTGGTACGGTCTACCCGATCGTAAGGTGCTAGCGCTTCTGAAAGACTATGTCTCGGTCATCCGTCTTCTCAAACACCATGTAGTGCGAGAAACCAAACGGAGGCGATCGAGTCTTGTGGGGAAAAGTGTGCAAACCTCTGCAGAGTGTAATAAACTAATCATGGTTAGCCGTGTCCCCGGTTATGGACATCTTAAGTATCTAGTACTTGGATTATCATGTGAATCTCAACATGTTACTCTAAATTAATTTTGTTGGGTTTAATGATGTTACTTAATTGGGATTGAGAATGCTGCCAACCATTCTCAATGTTTAACAACCACCATGATAGTAATTAAATTTTATTCCTTTGAAGTAGGGAAAAATTGGCTTTACGCAAAACTGTAACCATAGAGCTTTACACCAGCCAAATATGCATGTAGTATAGCTGTTACATCCCATTACTCTCTATGTGTTACCTTGCCAGCATATTCCATGTGCTGACCCGTTTCGGGCTGCAATGTTAATGTTGCAGACTTTTCAGACGACGATTAAGGAGTTTTTAGGTCATGGTTCTATACTCAGTGATGCCGTTGGAGTTGATGGACTCACTTATCTTCCAAGCCTTCCGCTGTTATCGTTATTAGATGGCCTTAAGCCATATTTATTGTAATAAGTTCTCTTTTGAGACACTCGATGTAATAAGTGTGTGATTGCTACTCTGTTATAAATCCTCCGAGTACTGTATGGTGTCAGCATTACTGATCCAGGGATGACACCGGAGCACAGAGATCAGACTGTTTGAGGTCTGGTCGCTACAGAGATGGTATCAGAGCACACGCTGACTGTAGGACACGACCACTAAGCACAAGACCTAGATCACTATTTCACTCTCCTCTCTTCTGACCTCTCATCCTTTCTACTCTTTAGGATGGCGGATGCAAGGAACAAGTTCACGCAACCAGATGAAGATACACCCTTTGGGCGACACTTGAAGGAAGTCACTAGATACCTGAACATAGGAGTACCAAGCTTCACGGGAACCTACAACGCCGCTTTACCTAAAGAAGAGCACTGGATGATTCAAGTTAAAGTTCCAGGAAGGACGTTCATGCCAGTCACTGAGCCCATAGAGTTTTCTTTTGATGCACCAACTTGGAGTCTAGGAAAGAGCATGGCAGCTCACATCGCCATGGGACACATTGGAGAAGTCTACCGCAAGGATCTCAAGGATACTATCTACCAGATTTGTGGGCGCCGAGATGAACACTGGGAGATGATCAGCACCAGGAAGGATAGATCAATCGTAGCTTTTATCCAGGAGTTAAACTAGCACATTCGACGACAGGAGAACCAGATGTGCGCCGACATGATAGATCTGAAGAAGGCTAAGACTAGAATCAAGGAACTGGAGGAAGAACTCAAGGCTACACGTGAAGATTATGAAGAAGAAATTAAAGTGTTGGTGGATAAGAATGCCGACCTAACTATGAAGCTAGCAGTATTTATGGGAGGCCCTACGCCAGTAGAGGAAGATGAAGAACCCCAGGAAATTAGCTCGGAAGACTACATCATCATCGACGACACCGACTCGGAAGCAGACAGTAGCGATGATGACTATGTTGATGAAGCTGGAGCAGATACTATGGAGTCAACGACCGTAGAATATTTCTAGTAGACCACCTCATCAGTAGTAGTAGTCCACCATGTAAATATATTAGTCCGAGCACTTTTGCGATAGTTAGATCGATTGTATGCCCTTGTTTGATTGATTGAAGTGAATTGTTTGTTTTTGCCTCATGTGCATATGGGTAGTGTTTTCTCTTTAGACCCCCTCTATTCTTATATCTCATCTCTTCTAAAACCCTCAGATGCCTCCGAGACGTGACCCCGGATTTTCCTTCCCACCGGAGCTCACCCAGTTGATCCAGCAGCAGAACACATTTGATGCAGTTGCTAGTCCAGAATCAGAATCAGGGGAACAACAACAACAACCCACCACCACCACCTGTTGACCACTTAGCCCGTTTTCTTAGGCTGAATCCACCGGTGTTTTCCAGTAGCACCGAGCCGATAGTAGCAGATGATTGGCTCCGCAAGACAGCTAGGGTGTTGACCACAACAGGATGCATAGATGCGGAGAAGGTGAAGTTTGTCGCACATCAGTTAGAAGGACCCGCAACATCTTGGTGGGAGAATTTCACAGCCACTTTCCCAGTTGACACTGTCACATGGGACCAGTTTCAGCAGGCTTTTCGTACTGCACATGTTTCAGCTGGAGCTATGGCCATGAAGAAGCGTGAGTTTCGCAACTTGCGCCAAGGAGGATGGACAGTTGGCCAGTATGTGGAGGAATTTAGTAAGCTAGCACGTTATGCCCCAGATGACGTCGCTACGGATGCAGCTAAGCAGGAGAAGTTTCTGGAAGGACTGAATGATGAGCTGAGCATGCAGCTGATGGTAGCAACTTTCAACAACTACCAGGAGTTGGTAGATCGTGCTCTTGTGATTGAAGGGAAGCAGCAGCAAATTGAGAATCACAAGAGGAAGTATGGACAAGGAAAGTACAATTCAGGAGCTCAGCAGAAGCCACGTTTTACCCCTAGACCGGGAGGACATTTTTAGCATACCCATGGAGGAGGCAGCTCGCACAATCACAATGGCACCAAGAATGGTAATGGCAACGGAGGAAGCAATGGCCAGAACCGCACCAACCCCTCAACCCCAGCCAAGAAGGACTTGAGCCAAGTCACTTGTTTTAAGTGTCAGAAGACCGGACATTATGCCAATGAATGTCCTGAAGGCCAAAATGGCAATGGAAGTTCTGGGAAGAAGCCGAACCCTTTCAACAGGGGACAGGTGAACCACGTTAGCGTGGAGGAGGTTGAAGCTCAGCCCGATGTAGTAATAGGTAAGTTTTTGGTTAAGTCATTTACGGCACTCGTTCTTTTTGATACTGGTGCATCGCATTCATACATCTCAAGGGGATTTGTGGATAAGTATAACCTACCAACCCAAGCCCTTAGGTCACCCATGTTAGTAACCTCACCCGGAGCAGAGTATGTGGCTAGTCTATGGTGTGATCGGTTACTATGTTTTTCCCTCAGACCTAATAGTATTGGAATCTCAAGGATTGGATGTGATATTAGGCATGGATTGGTTATCAAAGTATGAAGGGAATATTGAATGTGCTAGTAAGTCAATTTTTCTTACCACACCAGAAGGGAGAAGGATCAAGTATGTATCCCGGCATGTGCCAAAGAGGACTCAAGTAAATTGCTTAACATGAGTTGTGCAGGAGGAAGTACCAGTGGTAAGGGATTTCCCTGATGTATTTCCAGAGGAGTTGCCAGGCATGCCACTGGATAGAGATATTGAGTTTTGATTGAGCTATTGCCAGACACAGGTCCAATATCAAAGAGACCATATAGGATGCCAGCAAAAGATTTGGTGGAAATTAAGAAGCAGATTAAGGAGTTACTGGATAAAGGATATATTCACCCAAGTTCTTCGGCTTGGGGATCGCCAGTACTTCTAGTGGAGAAGAAAGATGGATCGTTAAGGATGGTTGTTGATTATCGAGGATTGAATGAAGTAACGATCAGGAACAAGTACCCACTACCAATGATCAACGATCTGTTTGATCGATTGCAAGGAGCTAAGGTATTTTCCAAGATCGATCTGCGATCAGGATACCACCAGTTGAAGATTCGAGAACAGGATATTTCGAAGACAGCTTTTACCACCAGATATGGGCTGTACGAGTATATCGTTATGTCATTTGGTCTGACTAACGCACCTGCCTATTTTATGAACATGATGAACAAAATGTTTATGGAGTTCTTGGATAAGTTCGTCGTAGTGTTCATTGATGATATCCTGGTTTATTCGAAGAATGAAGAGGAGCATAAGGAGCATTTGTGTTTGGTACTTGGAAAGCTCAGAGAACATCAACTATATGCCAAGTTCAGCAAATGTGAGTTTTGGTTAAAGGAAGTAGGATTCCTCGGACATGTTATATCTGGAGAAGGTATAGCAGTAGATCCCGCTAAAGTTGAAACCGTGACCAAGTGGGAAGCCCCAACAACAGTTGGAGAGATCCGGAGTTTTCTTGGACTCGCAGGATACTACCGGAGATTTGTTGACAATTTCTCAAAGATTGCGAAGCCTATGACTGAGTTGTTGAAGAAAGATACCAAGTTCATATGGACATAGGAATGTGAGGCTAGTTTCCAGGAATTGAAGAAACGTTTGGTTACCTCACCAGTGTTGATTTTGCCAGACCAGACCAAGGATTATGAGGTGTATTGCGACACTTCACGTCGAGGACTTGGAGCAGTGCTTATGCAGGAAGCGAGAGTTGTTTCATATGCCTCAAGACAACTAAAGCCTCATGAGTTGAATTATGCCACGCGTGATTTGGAGTTAGCGGCCGTAGTGCATGCATTGAAGACATGGAGACATTTTCTAATTGGAAATCATTGTGAGGTGTACACGGATCATAAGAGTTTGAAGTACATTTTCACCCAGAAGGAGTTAAATCTCAGACAAAGGAGATGGTTGGAGCTTATCAAGGATTATGATATGAAATTGCATTATCATCCTGGAAAGGCTAATGTAGTAGCAGACGCATTAAGCCGTAAGAGCCATGTCAATACGTTAATGACGGGAGAAATACCAAGGGAGCTAGCAGAAAATCTTCATGAACTATGTTTGGAAATAGTTCCGAGAGGTTACGTAGCAGCATTGGAGATTCAGTCAACTTTGATGGATAAAATCAGGGAAGCTCAGAAAGCTGACAAAGAGATTGCCGCTATAAAGGAGAAACTGAGCAAAGGAAAAGCTAAAGGATTTCGTGAGGATGAGAACGACACCCTATGGTTTGAAGACCGTGTTTACGTGCCCAATGACCCGGAGATCAGGAAGTTGATACTGCAAGAGGCACACGACTCACCATATTCTATTCACCCAGGAAACACCAAGATGTATTTGGATTTGAAGGATATTTTCTTGTGGACCGGAATGAAGAAGGATATTGCGGAGTATGTAGCAGTTTGTGATGTATGTCAGAGAGTAAAGGCAGAGCATCAGAAGCCAGCAGGATTGTTACAACCATTGCCGATACCCGAATGGAAGTGGGATAAGTTAGGCATGGATTTTATCACGGGATTGCCCAGGACTCGTTCAGGCTATGACTCGATTTGGGTTGTAGTTGATCGATTGACGAAAGTAGCTCATTTCATTCCAGTAAAGACCACTTATACCAGTGCTAAGTTGGCAAAGATATACATGACCAAGATCGTATGTCTGCATGGAGTTCCGAGGAGTATCGTATCAGATAGAGGAACCCAGTTTACCTCAAAGTTCTGGAAGCAGTTGCACGAAACTTTGGGAACCAGGTTAGAATTCAGTACAACTTTTCATGCACAGACAGATGGACAGACCGAGAGAGTCAATCAGATTTTAGAGGATATGCTGAGAGCTTGTGCGCTAGATTATGGATCTAGTTGGGACGATAATTTGCCATATGTAGAGTTCTCTTACAACAACAGTTACCAAACCAGTTTAAAGATGGCCCCTTTCGAAGCATTGTACGGAAGGAGGTGCAGGACACCGTTATCATGGGACGAAGTTGGAGACCGCCAGTTGTTTGGTCCTAACTTGATTAAAGAGTCTGAACAGAAGGTGAAGTTGATTCGCGATAGGCTCAAGATAGCCCAATCCAGATAGAAGAGTTATGCAGATTCTAAACGAAAAGAGACAGATTACAAAGTCGGAGATAGAGATTATCTTCGAGTATCTCCACTTCGAGGAACAAAGCATTTTGGAGTTAAAGGGAAGTTAGCACCATGATTTGTAGGACCATATCGAGTTTTGGAGCGTATGGGAGAAGTGGCCTACAAGTTGGAATTGCCCGAAGGATTGTCAGGAGTACATGATGTGTTCCACGTTTCCCAGTTAAAGAAATGTCACGCGGAGATGGCTGACATACCGTTGAGAGATACAGTGCCTTTGGAAACTATTCAGTTGGATAACGATCTGACCTACGAGGAGAAACCAATTAAGATCCTCGAGTTTGCCAGCCGAGTTACTCGCAGCAAGGTTATTAAGTTTTGCAAAGTTCAGTGGAGCCACCACACGGAGGATGAAGCCACCTAGGAGCGAGAGGAAGATTTGCTCAAAGACCACCCTCACCTATTTTCTAGCCAACCCGAATCTCGAGGGCGAGATTCATCTTAAGGGGGGTAGGTTTGTAACATCCCAAATTTTCAATTTGGAATGTTATACATTAGATCATCATGCATATCATATTTTATTTTGCATTTTGGTTGATCCTAGAAATTCTACGCAACTCAATGACCCACGTAGAGAGTTGGGGATTTCGTTATTTTCATATTTGAGTTTTCTCAAATTTTGAGAATAGGATCATTTGATTTTATTTATTTTATCATCAATTATTTCTATTACAAAAATAGGAGAGATGGAATAAAATGACTTTCCCAAAATAAAGAAATATTGAGGATTTAATAATAAAATCAAATAAGATTTTATTTCAGAGTTTTTCGGTGTTTTATTTGAATTTAGGAAAAAAGTGCGTTTTTCAAAATTGCATTTAGGTCCCAAATAAATGTTCACCTTGTGCGGCTTGATTTTAGAAGCCCGTGAAAATTTATTTCGGAATTTTTGGAGTCCGTTTAGTATTTCTTTTTCTTTTTTCTTCCGAGCGGAATAAAAAAATGCGAACCGACTTAACGGGCCGTGTCCGACCTGGACACCGACCCGGGAAGCCTTTATAAGCCGAGGCCCGGCCCCCGGGGGGAAACCCTAAAGCGCCCTAAGCCGCTGCCGCCCTAAGCCGCCGCCGCCGTCATCCGCCGCCGCCGAGGTTCACCGCTGCCTCGCTTTCCATGCCGTCGTAAAAAAGAGAGAGAGAGAGAAAAAAAATCGGCGTTCATCGTTATTCTTTTTCTCGGATTAAATCCATGATTTTTCTGATCGCGATTCCTGATCCGATTTTCGTTTTAGTATAACTTTTCGCTCATTTATCGGAATCAGGCGATTCAAGCGCCTAGGGATTCGTCTCGAAACCCTCTATCTGAATAACCAACTTAAACAAGATTTTTCTACTGTAAAATTTGCCCTAGATCCAGATTGCTAGAACGAAGTTGTTTTCTTTCGCTGTTTGACTTTCGTTGCTTCGTTCGATTTGATTGTTTTTGCCAACCGGAGTTCTTAAGTTGAACCTTCTGGTTAGATCTCTTATTTGAGTTTTACCCGTGCATTAGATGAGTACTTATTGTATGCTTGTTTGTTTGTCTGCGATAGAATACCCGGAGTGCGCCGCCTGTTACTTCGAATCGTTAGGTTTCGCGGATCATCAGCAAGGCAAGTAACACTTTGATCATACCTTTTCTACTACCCAGTTTTATTGCATTAGATCAATCCTCACACATTGCATGATTAGGATCTAATTAAATTGTGGGATGGGAAGTAGATGAGGTAGTACCTATTACCTGTTTATTATCAAACCTTTGGGAGTTACTTCTACGTTTGCTTATTATGTGTAACGCCCCGAGACCGATGTGCCAGGTGTCCTCTAGTTATTCGCTGTTGTTGCCTTGTCATTGCTTGCGTGTCATGCATTGCATATCATGTCATCATGTGCATTGCATTTGCATTCGTGTTCGTCTCATGCATTCGAGCTTTTTCCCCGTTGTCCGTTTTGCATTCCGGCGCTCCATTCTCCTCCGGTGGTCATTTCTACCTTTTTTTCGTGTGTGGGGGTTAAACATTTCCGGATTGGACCGAGACTTGCCAAGCGGCCTTGATTTACTACCGGTAGACCGCCTGTCAAGTTTCGTACCTTTTGGACTTCGTTTGATGCTCCAATGGTTAACCGAGGGACCGAAAAGGCCTCGTGTGTGTTGCAGCCCAACACCCTTCCAATTTGGCCCAAAACCCACCTAAACCCTCTCCATCATCTCGGTCGTTCGATCACGGTCGCGTGGCCGCAAACCGCACCTCATTTGGACTCTCCTAGCTCCCTCTACCTATATATATGTGTGCCTCCCCAAATTTTTCGCGGACAAACCCTAACTTCGTCCTCCTCGCCCCATCGGACGCGTCCACCCTGCGTGCCGGACATGTCCGCCGCCGCCCTCCTCCAATTGCGGCGCGCCACGTCTCCTCTACCGCGTCCCACTGCCGCAGCCCGCCGCAGCCCACGGCCGGCCCGCCCGAGCCGCGCCGGGCTCGAGCGCGCCTCGCCTCCAGCCGATCCGAGCGCGCCGTCCGCGCCCACCGGCCACCGCCTCCGTCGCCGGTGCGCCACCGCGTCCCCGTCACCTGCACTTCACCGTCCTCGCCGGTCACCGGCGCAGACGCCCGCCGCCACCCGGATCTGCACCGCCGCGTCGCCACAGATCCGTTCCAGCCCCGCCGCCTCGCTCTCTGTTCCGCGCCGCCACCGGCCATCACCGGAGTTCGCGCCGGCCACCGCGCCCTTCGTCGTCGGCCGCCCCGCTCGCTCGTCGCCTCGCCCGCGCCGCTGCCAAGCTTCCTCATCGCCGCCTTTCGCCGGCCACCGCGCTGCCTTGTCGTCCCCGACCTCCTTGCGCCGCCTCGCGCCCTCCTCCGTCCTCTCCGGCGATCGCCGGAGCCTAGAGCTCGCCGGAGTCGGGGTGGAACCGGATCTGGTGAGGGTGGACCAGATCCACCACTCCCCGAACCAAACACCCGTCTCAGATCCGCACCACGCCGTCCCGCTTCATCCGGTCCCGCGTTGACTTTTTCTCGAAGGTCCAAATTTCACTAAGTCCCTGAAATTCCCAGATTCATATGCTCATGTTCATCGCATCGTAACTTTGCATCCGTAGATCCGTTTTGGGCATATAGTATATCAAAATGTTCATCTCAGAGAGCACATCATTTCATCTCATTGCATCATTTTCAATTGAGTTCATCTTGATGCCCGAAATGCTGTTGGAAGAGTGCTATTTGGGATAATTGTCAGATCTGCTGCTCCAATTAGCTATTTGTCATTTTTGCCATATTTAATGTGTGCATGATATGATCTTGAGCTCTACATGTGTTTTGTATGCCATGCCATCTTTCCAGAGGTGCTATCCATGTATTTTTATGATGTGTGTGGTGACTAGCACAAGCTTGCAAAGTGGTGCATTCGTTAATGCTGATTTCAGGGACTTATCAATTCCACGAAGTCCTTGACCTGTTTTTATCAATATGCCATATGTTCATGTTGTTTCCTAGTGATCCGTGCCCCTTTTGAGGATGATCAGTAAGGATGATTTGTTAATCTTGTAGTGCTCTATCCATCCATGTCTTTGTTTGCAATTATGGAGCACCCTAGCTTGAGTCAATCAAGCTCTACTTTTGCCATTTCGTGAATCCTGGCAGATTGTCTACTTGTTAGCGATTTTGCCGAGGATGTCGTAGTTGGTCCGTGCATGCTATGCTATTGTTCTTGCCATGTCTAGCCTGCATAATGTGTATTCTTGATGGCTGTATGCTTAGACTGTCATGACTTGCTCTGTAGTGAGTGCATCGAGCTTGTAAACATGCCTACTCGCTATCTGATTTGCATGTTCCAGTTTTTCTAAGTCTGTAATCTGATTATGTTTTTGCCATGTTCACATACTTGCAATTGTATTTTCTGATCCCTTTCGGCTCAAGGTCACTAAGGGACTTTTGTTAAGCTCTTTGAGTAGCTCCATGCCATGCCTTGCTTTGCCATGTTCAGCACCTGTAGCATATAGTTTTCAAGCTCCAAAGTGTGCTACCTGATCTGAAATTCTAGACAAGTGTTAAATTCACTAAGTCTGAAACCTGCTTACCATTTGCACTTTTGCCATGCTTGTTTGAACCTGTTAATGGATGAATTAGCCGTAGCTCAGTGTTCATCTTTTGTCAAGCATCATGAATGAATCCCTGCCATGTATTTTGTTGCCATGTTTGAGTGCTGTAGCATGTTTAACTTGTTGCATTTAGATGGCTACTTGCTGTTTATCACAAACCCGTGCCATATTTGAATTGCTTGCCATTTCCAAACCGTAACTCCGATTACGGCGTTCTTTATATTGTTTTCAAGCGATTTCATCTCACCTTTCCATTGGCACACTTGGATTTCCAAGTTGAGTCCAGATTCATTCATTCCCTTGCAAATCATGCATATGCATCGCATACCGCATCCCGCATATCATACCATGTTCATGTGTTGGTTGTTTACTACGTTGTGTGCTCCTTTCCGGTGTTTGCTCCTTCGGATTGGTTCCGGTAACGTCGTGTTTGTGAGGACCCGTTCGACTACGTCCGTTTGTCTTCTTCATGGACTCGTTCTTCTTCCTTGCGGGATTTCAGGCAAGATGGTCATCCCCTTGAAATCACTTCTATCTTTGCTTTGCTAGATGCTCGCTCTTTTGCTATGCCTATGCTGCGATGCCTACCCCTTGCTTATCATGCCTCCTATATTGTTGAAACCAAGCCTCTAACCCACCTTGTCCTAGCAAACCGTTGTTTGGCTATGTTACCGCTTTGCTCAGCCCCTCTTATAGCGTTGTTAGTTGCAGGTGAAGATTGAAGCTTGTTCCATGTTAGGAACATGGATGTTTTGTTGGGATATCACAATATGTCTTATTTAATTAATGCATCTATATACTTGGTAAAGTGTGGAAGGCTCGGCCTTATGCCTGGTGTTTTGTTCCACTCTTGCCGCCCTAGTTTCCGTCATATCGGTGTTATGTTCCCGGATTTTGTGTTCCTTACGCGGTTGGGTTATAATGGGAACCCCTTGACAGTTCGCTTTGAATAAAACTCCTCCAGCAAGGCCCAACCTTGGTTTTATCATTCGCCACCTAGCCTTTTTCCCTTGGGTTAGGCCAGCCCAAGGGTCATCTTTATTTTAACCCCCCCGGGCCAGTGCTTGTCTAAGTGTTGGTTCGAACTGAGTAGACTGCGGGGCCACCTCGGGGATACTTGAGGGCTAGTTTTACTCGTAGGATGTCTCATCCGGTGTTGCCCTGAGAACGAGATATGTGCAGCTCCCATCAGGATGTCGGCGCATCGGGCGGCTTTGCTGGTCTTGTTTTACCATTGTCGAAATGTCTTGTAACCGGGATTCCGAGTTTGATCGGGTCTTCCCGCTAGAAGGAATATCCTTCGTTGACCGTGAGAGCTTGTCATGGGCTAAGTTGGGACACCCCTGCAGGGATTTGAACTTTCGAAAGCCGTGCCCACGGTTATGGGCAGATGGAAATTTGTTAACGTCCGGTTGTAGAAAACCTGAAGTTGACCTTAATTAAAATGCATCAACCGCGTGTGTAACCGTGATGGTCTCTTTCCGGCGGAGTCCGGGAAGCGAACACGGTGTTGGAGTTATGCTTGACGTAGGTTGTTCTAGGATCACTTCTTGATCATAGATTTTCGATAGTGCTTTTTCCTTCTCTTCTCGCTCTCATTTGCGTATGTTAGCCACCTTATATGCTAGTCGCTTGCTCCAGCTCCACCTCATACCTTTACCTTACCCATAAGCTTAAATAGTCTTGATCGCGAGGGTGTGAGATTGTTGAGTCCCCGTGACTCACAGATACTTCCAAACCAGTTTGTAGGTTGCGTTGAACCGAGCAGGTGACGCAACCAAGCTCAAGGAGGAGCTCGATGAAGATCTTGTCCTTTGTGTTGTTTCGTTCTAGTTGATCAGTAGTGGAGCCCAGTTGGGGTCGATCGGGGGCCTTGTCACTTTTGGGGTTCTTCTTTTATTTTGGTTCCGTAGTCGGACCTTGATTGTATTTGTGTGATGTAATGCTTTATTCATGTATTGTTTGAAGTGGCGATTGTAAGCCAACTATGTATCTTTTCCCTTATGTATTACATGGGTTGTGTGAAGATTACCTCACTTGCGACATTGCTTTCAATGCGGCTATGCCTCTAAGTCGTGCTTCGATACGTGGGAGATATAGCCGCATCGAGGGCGTTACATTATGCCATGCTATGCTAGTAGACGTGGATTGGGTGAGTGATATCCATGACAGATGTGAGATTGTTAATTAATGGTTTATCTAAGGTGGCAACTTAAACACACATCTGGGTGGATTGAGGCACCTGGGTATTCCAGGACTTGCCTGTTTTCTTTTGGACCGCCACCCAGGCTCAAAGGGATCATGAGACTATTCATACTAGAAACTTCCGTGTGCAGCCACAAGCTATTATGGGCTCTAGCATAGTTGACTAAGTCGTGCGAACTCTTACAGTGGTAGACTAGCAGATGTAGGGGATGTAGGTGGTACGGTCTACCCGATTGTAAGGTGCTAGCGCTTCTGAAAGACTATGTCTCGGTCATCCGTCTTCTCAAACACCATGTAGTGCGAGAAACCAAACGGAGGCGATCGAGTCTTGTGGGGAAAAGTGCGCAAACCTCTGCAGAGTGTAATAAACTAATCATGGTTAGCCGTGTCCCCGGTTATGGACATCTTGAGTATCTAGTACTTGGATTATCATGTGAATCTCAACATGTTACTCTAAATTAATTTTGTTGGGTTTAATGATGTTACTTAATTGGGATTGAGAATGCTGTTAACCATTCTCAATGTTTAACAACCACCATGATAGTAATTAAATTTTATTCCTTTGAAGTAGGGGAAAATTGGCTTTACGCAAAACTGTAACCATAGAGCTTTACACCAGCCAAATATGCATGTAGTATAGCTGTTACATTCCATTACTCTCTATGTGTTACCTTGCCAGCATATTCCATGTGCTGACCCATTTCGGGCTGCAACGTTAATGTTGTAGACTTTTCAGACGATGATTAAGGAGTTTTTAGGTCTTGGTTCTATACTCAGTGATGCCGTTGGAGTTGATGGACTCACTTATCTTCCAAGCCTTCCGTTGTTATCGTTATTAGATGGCCTTAAGCCATATTTATTATAATAAGTTCTCTTTTGAGACACTCGATGTAATAAGTGTGTGATTGCTACTCTGTTATAAATCCTCCGAGTACTGTGTGGTGTCAGCATTACTGATCCAGGGATGACACCGGAGCACGGAGATCAGACTGTTTGAGGTCTGGTCGCTACACTTCGCCATCTTCAGCTCCCCCCGCGTCCGCAACCCTACCAGGGGCTGGTGGTCGACGCGTGTGTCAGTTGTGTGGCATTGAGGGGCACTGGTCCTCCAAGTGTCACAAACGCTTTCAGCGGAGCTTTCTTGGTCTTGGCAATGACGGCAAGGACACATGCAACTTTGCCCGTCAGGTTGCCATGGCTGACCGTCCGGCGCTGCAGAAGGAACAAGGACACACTTAGTCCTACTCCATCGATCCCCACCGATGCATGGATTCTGTTGGCATTCTAGGAACGGGGGTCCCTAGACTTGCCTGCCTGCGGCCTGCGGCGTGGCTCAAGTGGGGGCCCAGCGCGACCCATCTTCATCAGCTCAAGCTCAAGACCCTCGCGAGGGGCCAAGCCTCGCGGGGCGGACGACAGGAAGCTTCCTCAGAGGCAGCCTCATCAAGCAGGCTTGCGAGGAGGCGGAGAGATCAAGGCAGGGGTACCTCGCGAGGAACCCATGACGCAAGCCATGACGATCGAGACCAGGCGGGCGCCAGCCTGCGCAGTGTCCTTGTTTCCCCTTTGGTGCAAAGGGGGCAAGCACAGGCCAAGGCATTAGGCAAAGGTTGCCATTTCGGTGCAACGAGACCAAGACCAGTAGAGTGGCAGGACGGAGGTCACCGTGGAGCCCAAGACGGCGTCATCACCAGTACTTTTGGCAGCCGAACACCACCTTTGGTCAGGATAACTTGTACTACATGTTCCCCTTCAAAATGGCCAATTGTTCGCGCCCTTCCTGCTCATTATTTGGGGAGAGGCCCAGGGCCTCTATAAATAGAGCTAGCCACCACAGAGTAGAGGGGGCGACCTAGGGGGAAGACATCTAGAAATCTGGTAGAACCCTAGCAGAGAGAAAGAGAGACGACTGAACTCACCCTAGCAGTTCATCGCCCCAGCTCAAGAACACCTCCCGCGAGGCTGTTCTTCCTTTGTACTGATCCTCATCAGCCCTGAGGCAATCCACCGCACCACACACTAGAGTAGGGTATTATACCACAACGGTGCCCCGAACCTGTATAAACCTTGTGTCCCTTGTGTTGTTCGTTGTTTCCAGCTCAAATCACGCGAGGAGATTGGGCGTAGATCGGTAGGGGAGAGATCTCCGCACGCACCCCAGTGTTCGAACCTCAAGGGTCTGCCGGAACCCGAAATCCGACAGACTCTGGGGCGACGGAGCACTTGACGAGCGATATGGGGAAGCTTCACACTCGTGAACCCTATCATGGCTCTGACAAGATCCATACCGCCAATGGAGCAGGTATGCACATCTCTCATATTGGTCAAGCATCTCTTCTCACTAGACATGCCAATAGGAGTCTTCAGCTTCGCAATGTTCTTAGAGTTCCATCTGTGACGCATAATCTTCTTTCAGTTCCTAAACTCACACGTGATAATAATGTGCTTTGTGAATTTCATCATTTTGATCTTTTTATTAAGGATCGGGGCACGAGGGACATTCTTCTTAGTGGGCGGCTGTGCCAGGGCCTGTACCGTCTGGAGCATCCTAGCGTCACTCGTGTTTTCAGTGGAGTTCGGGTATCTCCGTCATAGTGGCATGCTCGTCTTGGTCACCCAGCCACACCTATTGTCCATCATGTTTTGCGTCTTCATGAGCTTCCTAGCTTGTCATAATAAAGATGTAGCAGTATGTGATGCTTCTCAGCAGGGGAAGAGTCATCAACTTCCTTTTTCGGAGTCCAGTCGTGAGGTGAAACATCCTTTAGAACTTGTGTTTTCAGATGTATGGGGTCCTGCTCAGACTTCTGCCAGTGGTCACAATTATTATATCAGTTTCGTTGATGCTTATAGTCGCTTTACCTAGCTTTATCTTATTAAACGTAAATCTGATGTGTTTGACATTTTTGTTCAGTTTCAAAAACATGTTGAACGCCTTCTCAAGCACAAAATTGTTCATGTCCAGTCGGACTGGGGGGGGGGGGCGAGCATCGCAACCTCAACTCCTTCTTTCAGTCGCTTGGGATCGCTCACCATTTAGCATGTCCACATACACATCAGCAGAATGGTTCAGTAGAACGTAAGCATCGTCACATTGTTGAAGCCGGTCTTACTCATTTGGCCAGTGCATCTGTTCTGTTTCGGTTTTGATGCTTTCATCACTGCATGTTTTCTCATCAATCGTACTCCCACTCATGTTTTGAACATGAAGACTCCCATTGAAGTTCTCCTTAATGAACAACCAGATTACACTTTCTTCAAGGTTTTTGGGTGCGCCTGCTGGCCGCATCTCCGTCCATATAATAAGCGCAAGCTTGAGTTTCGCTCCAAGAAGTGTGTTTTTCTTGGTTATAGCTCTCTTCATAAAGGATACAAATGTCTTCATGTTCCCACTAATCGTGTTTATATATCTCGGGATGTCGTGTTTGATGAGCATGTTTTTCCCTCTGCCAAACTTCCTGTGTCCACCGATAAACCACCATATCCATGCATTCATCCTCTATTGCTTCTGACCAATTTGAAGATGTTGCATATTCTCCTATATTGTTGCCTAATCATGGTGCAGGCACTGGACGTGAGGCTCGCTTGGAGGTTTTAGAGGCGCCATCACCTTCGTCGTCCTTGCCTTCGTCGGCACCTACCGGTGTGCACGTCGATCGCATGGCGCCTCTGCATGGCCTTGGGCCTCGTGCCCATGCACGACCACTTGGTGATCCGGTGCTGCTGCCCGCTTCATCGCCTGCCCGGGCCTCTGGGCCGGCTCCATCGCCCGCCCGGCCCGTGACACCGATCATGCCTACAGCGCCTGGGCCGGCTTCGCCCGCCCTTGCCTCGCCTCGGGTGACCGGGTCACTGTCCCCGGGGCCTGCCTCTCCCGGCCTGCCGCCTGGCTCCAGGTTCCCCGAGTCACCTCGCTTCGGGTCTCCCGAGTCGCCTCACTCCAGGTCTCCCGAGTCGCCTGTCATCAGGTCTCCCACGTCGTCGCAGCCACCGCCTGGTCTCCTGCTGACCGGGCCACCTTTGTCATCCTCGTCCAGTCCGGCTCCCGCTGCGGGCTCTTCTGCCGCCTCTCCGTCGTCATCCACAACTTTGATGGCTCTGGCTGCTTCTCTTCGTCCACATACGCGCAGCCGTAGTGGCATTTTTCAGCCTAAGCAACGTCACGATGGTACAGTTGCCTGGTTAGCTGCATGCATGACTGTTGCCCTTGGGGATCCCTTCTCTGAGTCGCGCACGTATCAAGCTGCTATGCGCATTCCTCATTGGAGAGAGAGGCCATGGAGCAGGAGTATCAAGCTCTCATTCACAATCAGACATGGACTCTTATTCCTCCACTGTCCCGGGTTAATGTCATTGATTCTAAATGGGTTTTCAAAGTGAAGAGGCATTCTGATGGGTCCATTGAGCGCTACAAAGCTCGTCTTGTTGCTCGTGGTTTTCGACAGCGTTTTGGTCTTGACTATGAAGACACCTTCAGTCCAGTGGTCAAGCCTACTACCATCAGGCTTCTTCTATCTCTTGCAGTTACTCGAGGTTGGTTTCTTCGTCAACTTGATGTCCAAAATGCCTTCCTCCATGGTGTGTTGGAGGAGGAGGTCTATATGCGCCAGCCTCCGGGTTTTTCTGATCCGGATTGTCCTGATCATCTCTGTCGTCTGTCCAAGGCACTTTATGGTCTGAAGCAATCCCCCGTGCTTGGCATGCTCGTCTTGCAATGGCCCTTCATGCTCATAGTTTTACATCGTCCACTACTGTCTCCTCACTATTTCTTCTACATAGGCCTGAGGTCACTATGTACTTACTAGTCTATGTGGATGATATTATTCTGGTCAGCTCCTCTCAGTCGGCTGCTACTGCTCTTGTTCATTCGCTTGGTGCTGATTTTGCGGTCAAGGACCTTGGGAAGCTTCACTACTTCCTTGGTGTGGAGGTCTCTTCTCGGGCTGATGGTCTTGTTATGACGCAGAAGAAGTACTCCTTGGATTTGTTGCAGCGGGTTGGGATGCTTAAGTGCAAATCGACGACTACACCCATGTCTACCACTGACAAGATCACTGCCATTGATGGTGAGCTTCTGTCTTCTGCTGATGCGACAGAGTACAGGAGTATTGTTGGTGGTCTTCAGTACTTGACGATCACCCGACCGGACATCTCTTTTGCTGTTAACCAAGTCTGCCAGTATCTGCAGTCACCCCGTGATACTCATTGGTTTGCTGTTAAGCATATCTTGTGCTACATTCGATTCACGATGTCTCGCGGATTGCATATTCGACCGACCTCCTCTGGATGTCTCTCAGCATATTCTGATGCGGATTGGGCTGGCAATCCAGACGACGGACGATCTATGGGGGGTTATGTTGTGTTCTTTGGCTCTAATCTGATCGACTAGAGTGGTCGGAAACATGCCACTGTCTCACGTAGTAGTACTGGAGCTGAGTATAAGGCTATGGCCAATGCCACTTCGGAGATTATCTGGGTACAGTCTTTGCTTCAGAAATTGGGTATATCCCAATCACAGTCTCTTGTCCTTTGGTGTGATAACATCGATGCTACATACCTCTCTGCAAATCCGGTAATCCATGCCCGAACGAAACACATTGAAGTTGACTATCACTTTGTGCGTGAGCATATTTCTCAGAAGCAACTACAGATCAAGTTCATCTCTTCCAAGAATCAACTTGCAGACATCTTCACCAAGTCATTGCCTGTACCACAGTTTGAGGCTTGTCGGCGTAATCTTACCCTTCTAGATTCTTTAGAAAGTGGCTAAGATTGAGAGAGGGTGTTAGACTGTATAGCCTCTGTATTTACATGTGTATATTGTAACGTTGTATACAATCTCATTATATATATGTGATAGGCCACCCCTAAAGGGTTGTGCCGGTTCCCCAAAATCTATTGTCTTACACACGCAATACTGTATCTTGACCAGATGGCCACAATCCAGGCTAATGATTTGACCCGCATTACCCGAATAACTAGTGCTAGTCGATGAGTGCTGGGGGATCTATCGAGTTAACAATAAGAACACTACTAGATCAATTCCCTGCTGTGAGTGAGGTGACCTGATTGGAAGGATAACAAGTTCGAATGTGGCCGCAAGTGAAATGACCGGTGGTTTTCATACAACATTTTGATCATGGTCAACAGATGTACTATATGTTTCTAACTTTCTATGTTACCACACCATCTCGTCAGTTTGCAAGATGAGACATACTATGTAGGATGGGTGCCATTGCCTATTTGCCGTGATCTTGACTACATGCTTTGTCAGCATACTATATCTTTGTTGAGAATGGAAGACGGGTTCCAAAGCTCTACAAGGTACGGTTTGATCCTTATCATCCACTCCAAAGGACCATCAAAACTAGAAAAGGTGATTATAATTGATGACATTGATACACGTCTCCATCATCTATGTCATCCTAGACCCCTGAAGAAACTAAACCAATGTTATTCCTACGTGGATCACATGAGCAGGCTGTTTGCAAAGCAATCACACTTGCTGAGGCTGCAACAAGCAACCGTCGAGTCGCTTTAACTAAGTAAGGCAGCCACTTTTAATTGTGACCACATGGAAAATCGACCGATCAGAAGTAGAGAGCTCTCAACCATGAAACGTCTTGGCATCCACCAAAGAAAAAAAAACAAGATTCCAGTGGATTAATCCCTCACCTGCTCACGGCTATACCTACGGCCGGTAAAATTGTTTACTGTTAGCTAAGATTTGGGAAATGTACGATAATGAGATCATCATTCATCAACAAGCGTTTAAGAGGAGCTTGCGCCAGAATTCAAATGAAAATCAAGTTGTTGTACACCCAAACATATTGATACTGCCGAAATGTCCAAATGGAACCCAGGCTACATTTAACTTATGCTTTGAGAAAATAAAAAATACCATGTTTAGACATGAAAAAAATGTCTAAAACAATTTGTGCATATATTTACAGATGTGTACTATGACTGTTTGAGCACACGGATTTTTTTCAATACATCTTTTCATACATGATGTGGAAAAACAAATTTGTCTTTTTGTGTAGTCTACAAATCGACGTATTATTTGATGAAATTTTACGGACACGTACAAAACATTTATATGTATCCTAAAAAATTAAATCCTTTATTAGGGTCGGGTCAGGTCACTCTGCACCAAAAAAACCCGGACAAAACCCTGATGGAGCAGTTATTCCGCCACATTGATAATTTGATACTTGCCGGGGTGAATGACAAACAAGAAACCAAAGAAAACAAAACAAGAAACGACACTGGTACACACATATAAAATGGAGTAACAATCAATTATGCAGAAGCTCATCTCAAGTAATATACCGAAGCTGTAACTGATGATTGCTCATAGATATAGCCAAACAAAAAATGCTACACCTACGTAATGAGTTACGTACATCTACGTTTCTTTCTATCCTAAACTAATTTTCTCCCCCCTGATTTTTAGGGGGTGGGCTTGGGCCTTTGTGCCTTCAAACCATATTAGGCCAGCTCATATCATACGTAGGTTTCGTAAGGATTTTTACGTAGGTGTAGCAAAGCTCTATAGCCAAAGGTCGAAAACTACCGAAAATGCTAAACCTACGAACAACACTTATGTAACCTACGTAATTTGCTAAAGCGCTAACCAAATCATCCCCCCCCCCCTCCCCATTTCAAGGGTGGGCCCGTGCACCCAACTAATAACTAATTAAAAATGGCCAAATCAGCAATTACGTAAGGTACCTAAGAATCCCTACGTAGGTGTAGCGTTCCTCCGAAAACGACATCCAAGACTCCATAGCTGTATCTCGATCAGACGGCCACAACCCAGGCTAATTATATGACCCGCATTACCCAATTAACTAGTACTACTAGTCGATGAAGTGATGGGAGATCTGTCCAGTTAACAAATACTACATTACTAGATCAATGGTCATATGGAATAGATCAATTATTCTTTGGAACTACTTTTCCGTCACTCTTCAGTAGAGTAAATTGCACAAAACCACCAGTTTGAAGGATAGGTTTGCAAAAAACACTACAATACATTTTCTTTGCAGAAAACACCATGTCTTTAGTAATGGTTTTGCAAAAACCACTGATCGACGGATATGCCTCGTTTGAGCACGTTTATGACAGGTGAGGCCTTTTTTTGCCTACGTGGCATAACATTTTGTGCCAAATCAATTGTAATCTAAATTTACAAACTCGTCCTTAGATTTTACACACACACACACACACCCCTGAATTAAAAAGCAAAAACGCAATCAGCCCCTTCTGCATCCCTCGCCGCTGGTTGGGGCGGTCAACGCCGCTGGCGCAGCATCCTTCGTGCAAGAGGCCAAACCATGGCGGAAGCGCAACATCTCCCTGGATCCGTACAGTGACGAGCGACGTCTCGCGAAGATGACGAGCCCACTAGTTATCTTACGGCTGATGTGAATGAGGGAGGAGGGCAGAGGTGAGGGCAAGGGTAGTTGAGCTCGTCGGCACGGTGTAAGTGCATCTAGTGCCACCTCTAGTTGGTTTTGGAGTATTGACGACAAACCTAATTGAGAGACTAATGTATTTGTGAGAATTGCAGGATAATACAGGTAAAAATCCCTAATTAATTCGGTTTTCCTATCAGAGATGACCCCTAAAAATGTATGAAGACACTGAAGTCAAATGTGGTATGTGAAGACATTCACATTGAAGACTATGACAAGAGAAGACATCGCGCGAAGACTTAGTTCTTTCGTCATTCTTTTTCTTCTTTGTTGAGTCATAGGAACCACTGTACTGTTAAGTGGGGTCCAAGTGAACCAGTCAGAATGACTGAAGTGATGCTTAACCAAAATCCTATGTTCTCGAGCGAAGACAATGAGAGCGAATCTTATCCAGAGCTGGATAAGTCAGCTTTGCTTGTAGCCCAAGTAAAGTTGCCGTGTGTGTTTGAAATCTGACCGTTGGAACACGTGTCAGTTCCTTAGTGACCCAGGGTCATTTCGGACAAATCAGGTCGGGTTGCCTAGTGGCTATAAATAGCCCACCCCCTACACCATAAATTGGTTAGCTGCTTAGAGTTAGTGTACGGCTTTTGTCGTTTGAGAGCAACCCACCTCGAAGCCTTTGATAGAGAATTCCTTGTGAGGACAAAGCCCTAAACACCCAGAGCCAAAGAGTGTTAGGCATCACTGAAGTCTTCCTGTCTGTGTGATCTGAAGACTTATTGCACTTGAGGACTGTGAATCCTCCAGCCGGTTAGGCGTCGCGTTCTGAGCATCCAAGAGTCATTGTGGATCGCCGGTGAACGAAGTCTGTGAAGGTTTGGAAGTCTACCTTGAAGACTTACCAGAGTGATTGGGCGAGGACTAGGTGTCCTTAGCTCAAGGGGAATAAGGTGAAGACGCGGTCTTCTGAGTTGAATCTCATCCTCCCTAACCAGACGTACAGTTGTCACAGCAACTGGAACTGGTCCAACAAATCATTGTCTTCAACGAGCCACTGGTTCTATTCTTCCCATCTCTTTATTTGCAGATTGGTCCTTGTGAAGTCATTGCCTGTTTGCATTATCTATTTGTCTTCACTGTGTGACTGCTTGTTTTGTTTGGCTTCGTACTATCTTCCATCCTGATCTATACTGCCTAGCTGCTATTAGTCTTTGTGCTTTCATCTTATTGAATACTTGATTATGGCTTGCTTAGTATAGTCCACCTTTCGCTGCATGGTAATAGGTTTGTTTCTATCGTTTGTCTTCGAAACTTCCATGTTTTGAAGACTTTCCTAGAAATCGCCTATTCACCCCCCTCTAGTCGATCACTAGCACTTTCAATTGGTATCAGAGCAAGGTACTCCCTTGTTCTATGTGATTCAGTTTAACCACCTGGAGTTTTAGCTATGTCGACTGCAGGGATAATCAAAGTCTCCGCTGCGTGCCCAGTCTTCGATGAAACTGAATAACCCTACTGGAAGAATAAGATGTGCATGCATCTAGAAGCCATTGACGTCGACCTCTGGTATGTCGTCAAGAATGACGTTCCCAAGGCTGGTGAAGGTGTCACCGCTGCTGATGTCAAGAAGTTCGTTCAACTGGATTCCACCGCCAAGAACATCATCTATGGTCATCTCACCAAAGGACAGTATGGCCGTGTGAGTGCTCTGGAAACATCCAAGCTAGTCTGGGACTGGCTCTCCAAGGTCAACGAAGGTGTCTCAACCCAGAGAGATCAAAGAATCAGTGTCCTTCGCAACCTCTTCAACCGCTTCAAGAGAAACGACAATGACAATGTTCAACTCACGTTTGATCGACTCACTGACATCATGAATGAGCTTCAAGCCCTTGGCGCTACTGAGATCACCAAGCATGAAGTCGTCAAGACACTCCTGAGATCACTTGACAGCTCATTTGACACCCTAGCCCTGATGATTCAAGAACGCCCTGACTTCAAGACACTCGATCCGTCTGACATACTTGAAAGGCTCAACACACATGAGTTTCAGCTTTCTAAGAAAAGAGACATCTACGGTCCCAACTATGGGCGAACTCGTGCTTTGAAGGCAAAAGCTATTTCCTCATCTGAAGAAGAATCTGATTGCAGTTCTGATGATCCTCAAGACATTGGAAAGGAGCTTGCTATGCTTGTGAAGAAGTTCCAGAAATTCACCAAGAAGAAAGGCTTCAGAAAGTCCTCACGATCTAGATCAAGGAATGATGAAGCTTCTACTCATGACTACAAGAAAAGAACATGCCACAAGTGCAAGAAACCTGGTCACTACATCTCTGAGTGTCCGTAATGGGACAATGAGAACAACAAGGAGAAGAAGAGCAAGGAATATGATTCTGACGACAAGAAGAAGAAGAAATACTCAAAGTCTTCTTCCAAGTCTTCATCAAAGTCTTCATCACACAAGAAGAGCTCATCTGGCAAGGCTCATGTGTTTGTTGGCAAGGAAATGGATTCAGAGGAGGAGTCTGCTTCTGAGGAGGCGGAGGAGGAGTCTGAGGAGGAGTCCGATTCTGGCATTGCAAGTCTGGCTACAGCCTACGTTGCCAAGTCCATCTTCAACATTGAAGACAATGACTTCATCACCAACGCCGATGCTAATGACCAGGACACCTCCGCTCCCACCTACTGCTTCATGGCACACGGTGCCAAGGTAAACTCACACACTACTCACTATCAAACATCCAGTGAAGATGACTCTGATTGTGGTTCCAAACCCAACTACAAAACACTTGCTAAAATTGCAACTGAACAATAGAAAGCTATGGAACATATTCAAAAACTATTAGACAAAAGCGATGACCTGTTGGACGCTGAAATGACTCGATCTTAGTCCTTAATTGAAGACATAAAAATCTTCATGTTAAGTATGAGGAACTTGAAAGTCATCATGATACGCTCTCAACAACTCATGGAAAGCTTTCCTATGATTATCTTCAAAGAAAGCGAGATCTTGAGAAATTAAGAGCGGCTCATGAAGATCTTCAAAAGGAAAACGAGTCACTTTGCGCCAAACAGATCAGTCCCGCTCAGGAAGGATTTTGGAATGGGGTGGCACTAGATGCACTTACAATCTCCCCCTTTTTGGTGATTGATGACAAACTAGTTGAAGTTTTCAACGGGGAATATAATATGTGAAATTGAAAAGGATAAAGAATTGTCTTCATAAGTTGCAAGGGCTCCCCCTGAAGATGTGCATATAAGTAATTTGCTTTTGGAATGCAAATGCACATGGCAGGTTGTACTTGTGGAGATCCACTTCAACTTATGATGACAATCCACTATGCATGTGAAAGTATATGAAGATAATGACATGCATAATGGAAAATGGATGTCTGCAGAATGATCTAAGTGCGGAATTTATCGTCGCACATGCGGAATTTATCATCGCAACACAAGGTGGCAGATAAGTAGCAGACGACCATCGAGTTTAAGTGTTACAACTCAAAGAACCAAATGTAGCAAAACGAGAGTTGTAAGCACGAAGAAACATATAAAGTACCCACCCATATGGACCCGCTTGAAGACTATCAACCTCATATGCTTCTCCCCCTTTTGTTAGTAAGGACCAAAAAGGTTTGAAGACATAGAGCATCTACTCGTTCCCATGAGGAGTAGGTGAAGCAGCACGGTCGTTGGTGGTGTTTGGCGGTGCTGAAGAGCTTGGAGCAAAGTCGAAGCATGCTGAAGGAGGTGGCGGTGAAGTAGCATCGTCTTCATCCTCGATCACTCTGGCATTCACAGTTGCAGCAGAGGAAGAGAACTCAGAGTCTTCAAGGGATGGAGTTTGTCGCAGCACTGCCCTTCGAGGAGGTGTGGAGTCAAACTTGAATCGCTCAGTGAAGCCATCCTCTTGAAGATCATCTTCAGAACACATCAGCGTTAGCCCTTTCCATGTGCGGCGAGAGGTTTCATGGGCAACAAAAGCATTCTTGGTGGCAAGATTGCGAATGCGATTAACATCCACCAAGAGGCTTTGCATCTGACGCTTCAGCCAGTCATGATGCCTATCCTGTTTCTGATGAAGAGCCACAAGAAGCTCTCGGTCGTTGAGAACACGAGTGCGCTTCTTGGGTTGAGGAGCAGTTGTACTGTCAGTGGCTTCAGTGAGAGCAGGATGCGGTGCACGTGTAGTGCCAGCCAAAGGATACACACGAGTTACGGCTTCCACGGCTTCAACATTCTGAGTGAAACTTTGATGCTCTGCATTCTGAAGACTTAGGGGTTCCTTGGCAGGCTCAGGATAGATGGCTTCAATCGACATATCCACATCAGGCAGAAAAATCCGATGATTGCGAGCAGATGGCTGATATGAGATAGTGGAGTGAAGTTTGATCAGCCGCATGACCCATGGGGCGTAGAACTTCAAGCCAAACAGATCAGAGCCTGATGCAGCAAGTTGGCGAATGAAGAAGTCCTGTGCATTGAAGCATTTTCCATGAAGAATATAGAAGACCAAAGTCTTCATTGCACCTTCAAGCTTGGCATGTGGAGAGTGCCCTTTGATGGGCCAGAGAGTTCACCTTATGATGTGATAAATAGTTCTTGGCAGATACTCTAGGTCTTAAACAAAGAACTCTTTGGGATATGTAGTGTCTTAAGGTAATGGATTCATCATACTGAGCATCTGACTCATGTTAGGTTCTGGCTTCTGAAAGATGCTCTCCACAGCTTCACTGTGAAGTGTACAGCCAGATTCGTAGAGATCTTCGGGAGTGGGCAGACCAGTGAGCTCAATGATGTCAAAGGCTTTGGCTTCGTGATGAACGTTTCCTGTCATCCACTCCAGGACCCAAGTCTTCGGATCTTTGTTATACCCGCGGATGTGAAGTGTGGCATAGAATTGGAGCAGCAACTCTTCATTCCAATGCTCTTGGTCAGTGACGAATGGCAGCAATCCAACTTCTTTGAAGCAATCCAGAGCTTCTTCTAGACAGGGCAGACCAGCTATAGCTTCAATGTCAAGACGCTTGTGGGGGAAGATGCGACCTTGATTGTATAGAATGCAGGAGTAATAGCTTCGCTGCGGATAGCTCCAGAACCGATCAGATGATATCCTTTCCCTTGAGTAGGGGTTCCTGGAGCTATTGAAGAATGTGTTGTCTGCTGTGAAGCCATTGATATTGAAGGAGCCAGGTGCTGATGCAGGACCTGGGAACCTTGGCAATCTTGGGATTGGCTTCTGTACCTGAGGTCTGTGCTCAACATGATAGTCGAATTGGGGACCGGCAGTAGACGCAGGAACAGAAGCAGCGGGATCAGTGGCTTCGCTGACTTCTGGTGCTTTTGTTGGTGAGGGCTCCACATTTGCTTCAGCCATGACAGCGTCAGTGGCTTCAGTGGTGTTGGTGGTGGCAGCCGCAAGATTTTCAATCATGTTCTCCTCGAGAACTGGTTCTTGGTGGGACAGGGGAGTAGCAGCTTGTGGGACTTCTTCTTCATCGGTTGATGCAGCCGGAATGTCTTCAGCAGATTCAGCTTCAGACGCAGAGACTGGAGGCCTTGGTCCTTTGCGAAGCCTGCGCAATACAGGCGACGCCTATGTAGTTGGAGTTGGCTGGGCCTCAAAGTCTTCTTCCTCTTGTGGGCGATCAGCCCATGAAGCATCCTGAGCGATTGGCATCAGAGGACGACCAATGCTGATGAGTTCGCTATTCTCGAGCTGAGGAAGGACTGCACCATCTTCTACATGGTCATGTTGACCAATGTCTTCAGCAGCAATGGGATCAGCTGCTGGAAAGTCTTCAGCTTCATGAGCCTCGGTGAAAGCAGGCTCATGGATTGTCAGTTGGCGTTCAGCGTCAGGACAAACCATGGAAATGGGTTCAACTATCAAAGGCTCTGTGGGAGCAGCCCGATCTTTCTTGGTCTTCCTCTTCTTCTTGGAGGGGGCAATAGGAGAGGCTTCATGATGTTTCATCTTCCTGGCTTCAGCCTCAGCAGTCCTCGTCTTCTTGAGATCTGAAATGGTTGACCGGCTTTTTGGCTTCGAGCCAGTCATTCTAGTTGGGAAGACAATGGGATCTGCTTCCTGCCTTGGTGCGTCAGGTTCAGCCGTAGCGGGCTTCTTCATCTTCTTTGCTGCCATCCCGGGGTCGATGCCAGGACGCCCAAGGGCCTTGCGCTTCTTAGCCTCATTGTAGGCCTGCACACATTTGTCAGCCAGAACCTTCATGCGCTCACGAGAACGTTGAGCTTCTGCATGTTTCTTGAGAAAGGCTTCCCTGAGCTCGTGCGGCATAATCTTGAAGTTCTTCACCTCTTGCATGCTGAGCTTGGCCATATGCTTCTTCAACTGAGCCTTTTCATAGTCAATCTTTTGCTTCAGTTCAACAATGCGCTGGGCGATAGCTAACTCTGAAGCAATGGCGCCATGGAAGGCGACACTGAGGCCAATGGGTAGTTGGAGATCTTCGAAGCTGATGTTTGGCGTGTCAAACCATTCATCAATGAAGTTGTGGATGATTGTTACATCAAAGAGAGGCAGATCATTGAAGATTTCTGCTTCTTCTTTGCTCTTGATGAGTTGCTCAAGAGCGTCATCTGCAAGATCTTCATCACTTGACAGATCAATGGCATCATTGCACAGAATGGCAGCAGCTGTTAGCTCTTGGTCGGTGTGTGGCAGAGGCATCTTGACCTTCTGGGGCTTGGAGATGCGTGATAAATCTTCGTACTACACACTGTCTTCAGGAGGTGCAGTTGCCAGTGGCTTCGCCCGTGAGATTTTTGGTGAAGGGGCAGGCTTTGAAGCTTTAGGCTTCTTCAACTTCTTTGGCTTCGGCGCTGCAGGCGCTTCATCTGATTCAGCATCAACTGCAGGCTCATTCACTGCAGTCCCTTGAACCAAGATATGGGTGATGAGGCCTTCAAGGTTGTAGAAAGGACCGACGACATTGGGTTCTGCATCTCGTGTGCCATCAGCCCTTGGAGCTGAGGGACCAGGGTTGAAGTCTAGTCCCAATGTCTTCTTGTTTTGCTTAGCTGAGTTCTGGGCAAATTGGAAGTTGCGCTTGAACAGAATGTCGTCACGACACCATAGTAGTGACGATGGGTGTGCATTAACAGGCTGTGGCCCACGGACCATGCAGGGATAGAAGCCTTGTTCAATGGCTTCATCTCTGGACCTGGGTTGAAGATTCTTGTATAGGATGTCTCCCCACGGTCTCTTGATGGTATTTTTCTCAGTATATTCCTGGGTTACAAATCGGTATTTGAACCATTGTTCTGCCCAATATCTTCGAATCCGTTGGATTCGGGTCTTGCGCTGATTGTAATCCTCTTCAGGATATGTCTTGTACAGTTCTGAGAGGTCATCTGGCAGATCTCTAGATGTTTCTCCACGACGCTTTCTGCCACCCTTCCTTGCTGATTTCTCTGAAGCCATGAACTTTAAACTGAAAGGCTTCAACACGTTCAAAGGCTTCAAAGATTTTCGCTTGCTGGACAAACATGAACTTGCTTCGGGAGAATTTATATGATGCTGTAAGAATTCTGCAAATGAATGCAGACTCTGAGAACCAAGGGATTCTCCCATGGACATGTACCTGTGACAACATTAAGGTGCGAGGGAAGGGGAAGAGGTCATATGCATTCTCTGAAGATTTTGAATATAAATCAGTTTAGAAGACATTGACCTCATCGTGCGAAGACATTCACTCATAGATAAGGAGTTGGTTCCAGATTTGTACGAATCCAGAGATCAGTACAAGTGAGGAATCTAACTACTTTGTGAAGCATAAGTGAATATACTAGGCATGTTATGAGATGCAGTATGAGAGAGATCTAACTTGTGTGAATAGAAACTGCTTGTGGTAGAAAGTGACAAAGCCATAGGATGAACGGTGCCGTAAAAAGGAAGTTTTATTTACCACACTAAGAACTGCTAGACGGAGTGGAAGATGAGGCCAAGCAGTTCGATCTTCCGTGCCCTAACTTGGCGACGAAGGACACCTACGGCGACGGCGGAGAGGACGATGTCCGCGGTCGACGTGAAGACGGCGTCGGAGAGGTTGCGGCAGCGAAGCGCTTCGTCGCCGGCGTCATCGAGGGCTAGAGGTGGCGCTAGGGTTCGTGCGAGAGTGGAAGAAGAGATAATGACCGCCGTGAAGTGTGTATTTATAGGTACAGGGGCGGCACCGCGTTATTACACAGGTGCCCCTGGTGATTCGCATCTGAGGAACACGTGGCCATTATGCGGAATTTTGGGGTTTGTTCCACGTCCCATGCACACATGGATTGTCGGGTGGTCGTTCCTACTTCTCCGGGTTTCATGTGGAGGAATGAGCATTGAAGGTGGACTTAAGGTTTGTCTTTGTATCTTCTGCCGACAAGGACGCATAAAAGACATTCGACAGTTTCAATAGAATGCATATGATTTGGAGAGATAGAGTTTGAGATAGATAGCATAGAGAGGTTAGGGTCCGATCACATTCACTTAGTTCAAAAGATTCAACAAGAAGACATAGCTATAAGTGAATGCTGTAGAGGACAGAACACTAGTATATATATATAATCAACATAGTGAAGATAATCATGAAGACATGTTGAGATTGAAGCCAAACCAAATGTGAAGACATAGCAAGGTAACGCCATGAGTGAAACACTTCAAAATAGAACATTTGGTGGTGGCGTTACCCACCGTATAGGAAGTATTAGACCCAGACACGGCGCACAATTATCGTGGCGCTCCGAAGTCAAATTCCACATTAATGTATTCTCACTTAGAATGTATGTCTTCATTGATTGAAGATATACTTTACTTCGTGTGTTGCACATCTAAGTCATCAATATGCATAAGGGTTAGGATGTGTGCCTGATCACAGGACATTTGAGGATTCCAGGATATTTAGCTCACACGTAACTTGCAAAATCTCTTCTCATCCAAGGACTTGGTGAAGATATCTGCCAATTGCTCTTCAGTGTTGACGTGTATGATATCAATATCTTCCTTCACAACATGATCTCTGAGAAAGTGATGACGAATTTCAATGTGCTTTGTCTTCGAGTGCTGAACTGGGTTGTTGGCAATCTTGATGGCGCTTTCGTTGTCGCAGTAGAGTGGCACTTGCTTCAGATGAATGCCATAGTCTTTGAGCGTTTGCTTCATCCACAGAAGCTGAGCGCAGCAAGGTCCAGCAGCAATGTAATCAGATTCAGCAGTGGAGAGAGATACACAGTTCTGCTTCTTTGAAGACCAACATACAAGTGATCGTCCCAGAAAGTGACATGTGCCTGATGTAGACTTGCGATCAACTTTGTCACCAGCATAATCAACATCTGAGAATCCAACCAGATCAAACTCTGAGCCCTTTGGATACCATAATCCTAGAGTTGGGGTGTGAGCCAAATATCAAAGAATTCGCTTCACAGCTAAGTGATGCGACTCCTTTGGTGCCGCTTGAAATCGAGCACACATGCAAACACTAAGCATAATATCTGGCCTAGATGCACATAGATAAAGTAAAGAACCAATCATGGAGCGGTATACCTTTTGATCGAACTCTTTACCATTGTCGTCAGGACCCAGATGATGATTGGCTGGCATTGGCGTCGTGAAGCCTTTGCAGTCTTGCATACCGAACTTCTTCAGGCAATCTTTGAGATACTTCTCTTGAGATATGAAGATGTTGTTGCGTTGCTGTCGTATTTGAAGACCGAGAAAGAACTTCAGCTCTCCCATCATAGACATTTGATATTGCTCTTGCATCATATATCCAAACTCTTCACTGTACTTCTGATTGGTGCAGCCGAATATAATGTCATCCACATATATTTGGCACACAAACAGTTCACCATCATATGTCTTCGTGAAGAGAGTGGGGTCGAGAGAACTAGGTATGAAGCCTTTGCTCTTCCGGAAGTATTTGAGTGTGTCATACCAGGCCCGAGGGGCTTGTTTGAGGCCATACAGTGCCTTGTTGAGCTTGTATACCATGTCAGGATGTTTTGGATCTTCAAAGCCAGGAGGTTGTGCAACATACACTTCTTCTTCAATCTTGCCATTGAGGAAGGCGCTCTTCACATCCATTTGATAAAGAAGTATGTTGTGATGATTTTCATAGGCCAGCAGTATGCGTATGGCTTGAAGTCTAGCCACAGGAGCAAATGTTTCATCGAAGTCAATGCCTTCCACTTGAGTATATCCTTGAGCAACGAGACGAGCTTTGTTTCTGACAACTTGACCATGCTCATCTTGCTTGTTGCGGTATATCCATTTGGTGCCTATTATGTTGTGCTTCCGAGGATCGGGACGCTTGACCAGTTCCCATACGTTATTCAGCTCAAACTGTTGAAGCTCGTCTTGCATAGCTTGAATCCATTCAGGTTCCATGAAGGCTTCTTCAACTTTCTTGGGTTCTGTTATTGAGACGAATGCGAAGTGCCCACAGAAATTTGCTAGCTGAGTTGCCCTTGAACGAGTGAGTGGACCAGGTGCATTGATGCTATCAATCATTCTTTCAATCTGCACTTCATTGGCAACGCGAGGATGTACAGGGCGAAGATTTTGCTCTTGCTGATCATTGTCGTTGTTAGAAGGAATGTCTTCAGGCTGAGCATTGTCTTCATGTTGATCAGGTGCTGATATGATAAGTTGTTCTTCAGGATGAGCTTCAGAAGGTATAATTTCTCCAGTTCCCATTAGCTTAATTGATTCACTGGATGGAACTTCATCTAGCACATTTGGCAGTTGCTCTCTTTGTGAACCGTTGGTCTCATCGAACCGCACATCCACTGTTTCAACCACTTTGTAATGAAAGAGATTGAAGACTCTGTAGGTGTGATGTGTGATGTGGGTCCTTGATCCAGCACCTGGCGCCATATCCAAGCATAAAACCCTCATGTGATTTTGGTGCAAACTTTGAGGTGTGATGTGGGTCCTTGATCCAGCACCTGGCGCCAAATACTCTGAAATAACTGACATTTGGCTTCTTGCCAGTAAGGAGCTCATAAGATGTCTTGTTCAGAAGATTGTGAAGATAAACACGATTGATTGTATGGCATGCAGTATCAATGGTTCAGGCCAGAATTTTCTTGGAGTCTTGTATTCATCTAGCATCGTTCTAGCCATCTCAATGAGTGTTCTGTTCTTGCGTTCGACAACCCCATTCTGCTGTGGCGTGTACGGGACTGAGAATTCATGTGTGATGCCCAAGGTATCAAGATATGTATCAAGGCCAGTGTTCTTGAATTCAGTGCCATTGTCACTTCTGATATGCTTTATCTTGGCGCCATAGTTGTTCATTGCTCGATTGGCGAAGCGTCTGAAGACATCCTGCACTTCAGTCTTGTAAAGGATTATGTGCACCCAAGTATATCTAGAATAATCATCAACAATGACAAAGGCATAGAGACAAGCAGTAGTAGTAAGAGTTGAGTAATGAGTGGGACCGAAAAGATCCATGTGAAGCAGTTCGAAGGGTCGAGTAGTGGTCATGATTGTCTTCGAGGGATGTTTGGCCCTCGTCATCTTTCCTGCCTCACAGGCACCGCATAAGTGATCTTTCTTGAACTTGACGCCCTCGATGCCTATGACGTGCTTCTTCTTTGCCAGGGTGTGGAGGTTCCTCATGCCAGCATGCCCAAGCCTTCGATGCCAGAGCCAGCATTCTGAAGCTTTTGCTAGAAGACATATGGCAAGCTGTGGTCCTGCTGAGAAATCTACCACGTACAAATCATCTTTTCGATACCCTTCAAATACTAGAGACTTGTCAGATTCCATTAGAACAAGGCAACGATATTTTCCAAATATTACGATCATGTTTAAATCGCAAAGCATTGAGACAGACATTAAGTTGAAGCCAAGGGATTCAACAAGCATGCCTTTATCCATGTGTTGATCCCTTGAGATTGCAACTCTACCTAGACCCAATACCTTACTTTTACCAGTGTCAGCAAATGTGATGTGGCTCTTGTCGGATGGACGTAAGGTTGAGTCCATAAGAAGGCTTCTTTTGCCAGTCATGTGATTTGTACACCCACTATCAATAATTCATTCTGAAAACGCTGGTGTCGTACCCTACAGTGCAGTTAGGGGGATAGGCTTCACGAAGAGCATTGTGAAGCAAAAACATTTGACGAACCAGTGGGTTATGAAAGCTTAGATCCAGATTAGGACTAATAGGGAGAGTAGCAAGCGATCCAGGAACGAAGTACATAGTAAGACCATTCGGGCATTTGATCTTGCGCCCTACAAGATGTTTAAGGTCCCCAGCAATAGCGTCAGACGATTTTGGTTTTCTGCTGGAGACCTTTCCCTGCAAAAGAGAGTTAAGCTTTCTTAGCCACCCACATCTTCAAGGGTAGCTTAGAAGCAATAAGTCTAAGTGCAGCATCTGTGATAGAGGCGAGGGTCCCGATGTTTCGATGAGATGGTGGCTATCGTTTTCTGTGGGAGTCGACTTTGACGATCCGACTACGAACGTGCGAGACGTCGCGCCTTAGCAATCGCTAAAGCAACTTCTGAGGGTTATTGACCACGCCGGAGCACGATCAACCTGACCACGAGGGTCTGTTTCCTACGAGCAAACGAAGAACAAGCAAGAAACTGAGATTGCAATCTGGATATTGCGAATATAAGATGAAAGCTTTATTGATCAAGGTGGGGTTCTGTGACGTCTTGGTCTGGTCGTTGGACACAAACGAAGTACGCGAAGTTGCAGCTATGGCGAACTTTTGATCTAAACAAAACCCAAAGTCTAAACGACGCCCTAAGAGCTGTATATATGGAGGAAGAGGGGGGAATTTCGTGGCCCTTGAGGGTGGGGTCCGAAACCAACCCTAACTCTTGTTTCCCCACACATACGGACTCTAAAAATAGCCTATACTTAAGTATTTCGAAATTACATGGGCCTGGCCCATTAATAAGGTGACGCAACACCTAGAATAGCCTATGGACGAATATTATGAAGTGGCATCTTGTATATTTCGTCCAAGGCTTCATGCACTCCTTATGGCGGCTTTAAAGTCCTGAAATCATCACTTGTAACTCCGTTCTTGATCCCCTTGCGCATGCCATCAACTCCATGTGTGTTCTTGCTCCAATGTTCATCTTTCTCCAAGTTAGGGCCTTCATTTGTAAGCAAAACAAATGTATCCAATTTAGGCAGCATCATAATCTCATGAACATTAGAATCATTACCAAGAAACGAAAGTACCTGGTAATTTAATTGGCGTGCGCGAGCTCTAGTAATTGGTCCAGTATATGTAACAGTAGGGGCTGTGGGTGTAACAATGGTATTGATGTCCTCATCATCCTCCCCTTCTTGAAATGAAGTCGTCCTCGACGGAAGCGCATCTTCCTCACCCAAATAAGGCTTCAAATCTGCAATGTTAAAAGTGGGACTAACCCCAAAATCTACAGGTAGCTCAAGTTTATATGCATTATCATTTATTTTCTCTAACACCTTAAAAGGACCATCAGCACGTGGCATTAGCTTTGATTTGCGCAGATTAGGAAATCTATCTTTACGCAAATGTAACCAAACAAGATCTCCAGGCTCAAACACAACATGTTTTCTACCCTTATCTCCAGCAAGTTTATATTTAGCATTCATACGCTCAATGTTTTCCTTAGTTAACTCATGCATTTTTAAAATCAATTTAGAACATTCTTTAGCATCAAAATTAACCTTCTCTGAAGATGGAAGAGGCAACAAATCAATAGGTGCACGAGGTAGGAAACCATACACAATTTCAAAAGGGCACATCTTAGTAGTAGAATGCAATGAACAATTATAAGCAAATTCAATATGAGGCAAGCATTCTTCCCACATTTTCTTGTTATTCTTCAAAACAGCCCTAAGCATAGTAGACAATGTTTTATTGACTACTTCAGTTTGTCCATCAGTTTGGGGGTGACAAGTAGTACTAAAAAGCAGCTTAGTCCCCAACTTAGCCCATAAACATCTCCAAAAGTGGCTAAGAAATTTAGTATCACGATCTGAAACAATAGTATTTGGCACACCATGTAAGCGAATAATTTCACGAAAGAACAAATCAGCAACATTAACAGCATCATCGCTTTTATGACATGGTATAAAGTGTGCCATTTTCGAGAACCTATCCACGACAACAAATATGCTATCCCTCCCCTTCTTTGTTCGAGGTAAACCTAAAACAAAGTCCATAGATATATCCTCCCAAGGAACACTAGGTACAGACAAAGGCATATATAAACCATGAGGATTGAGTCGTGACTTAGCTCTTTGACATGTAGTGCAGCGAGCAACAAAACGCTCAACATCCCGTCTCATCTTTGGCCAAAAGAAATGTGTAGCAAGTATATCCTCCGTCTTCTTGACACCAAAGTGTCCCATTAATCCTCCTCCATGCGCCTCCTGCAACAACAAAAGACGAACGGAGCTAGCTGGAATGCATAGCTTGTTAGCACGAAACACAAATCCATCGTTAAGAACGAACTTGTTCCAAGTTCTCCCTTCCTTACAATTCTGCAATACATCTTTAAATTCAGCATCATGAACATATTGATCTTTGATGGTCTCCAAACCAAATTTTTTAAAGTCAAGTTGTGAAAGCATAGTATAACGACGAGACAAGGCATCAGCAATAACATTTTCTTTACCCTTCTTGTGTTTAATGACATAAGGGAAAGTCTCAATGAATTCAACCCATTTAGCATGTCTACGGTTCAGTTTTGCTTGACTTTTAATGTGTTTCAAAGATTCATGATCAGAATGTATAACAAATTCCTTGGGCCATAAATAATGTTGCCATGTTTCTAAGGTCCGAACAAGAGCATATAATTCTTTATCATAAGTAGAATAGTTCAGACTAGGCCCACTCAATTTTTCAGAAAAGTATGCAACAGGTTTTCCATATTGTAATAACACACCTCCTAATCCAGTTCCACTAGCATCACATTCAAGCTCAAAAGTCTTATTGAAATTAGGAAGTTGGAGTAAAGGAGCATGTGTCAACTTATCTTTCAATACCGTGAAGGCTTCTTCCTGTGCGATACCCCAAACAAAAGGCACATCCTTCTTTGTAAGCTCGTTGAGAGGTGCAGCAATGGTGCTGAAATCTCTCACAAAACGCCTATAGAAACCAGCGAGGCCAAGGAAACTCCTCACTTGTGTGACCGTTTTGGGCTGCGGCCAACTCTCAATAGCTTCAATCTTGGCTTTTATCAACTTCAATTTCCTGTGGAGTAACAACATAGCCAAGAAAAGATACTCGGCCGGTGCAAAAGGTGCACTTTCCAAGGTTTCCAAACAAACGTGCATCACGTAGAGCAATAAAAACAGCATGTAAATGTTCCAAATGTTCCTCCAAAGATTTGCTATAAATCAATATGTCATCAAAGTAAACTACCACAAATCGTCCAATGAAAGCACGTAAAACTTCGTTCATTAACCTCATGAAAGTACTAGGTGCATTAGTTAACCCAAAAGGCATGACTAACCACTCATATAATCCAAACTTAGTTTTAAATGCTGTTTTCCATTCATCTCCCAATTTCATACGAATTTGATGGTATCCACTACGCAAATCAACTTTGGAGAATACTGTAGAGCCACTCAATTCATCAAGCATATCATCGAGCCTAGGAATAGGATGACGATAACGAATAGTAATATTATTTATGCCTCTACAATCAACGCACATACGCGACGTACCATCCTTTTTCGGCACTAAAATGATAGGAACAGCACAAGGACTAAGGGATTCGCGTATATAACCTTTGTCGAGCAGTTCTTGTACTTGACGGATAATCTCCTTCGTCTCCTCTGGATTGGTACGGTATGGTGCACGGTTGGGTAGCGAAGCACTGGGAATTAAGTCAATTTGATGCTCAATCCCTCGAATAGGTGGTAATCCTGGTGGCACGTCTTGTGGAAAGACGTCAGCGAACTCCTGCAAAATGTTAGTGACAGCAGGGGGCAAAGAGGAAGGCACGTCCTCGAATGAAAATAATGCCTCTTTGCACACAAAGGCATAGCAAACAGATTTGCTGAAATCTAGCTCATCAATATCAGATTTGGTGGCAAGTAAACATGCACTTTTCAATTTAATTTCAGAAACAACAGTAGATGGTTTATTATTAGACTTCATTTGGTGCTCAAATTCTTTTGCCACAATCTGATTTTCACTCTTATTTGTCTCCTGTTTTGCTTTATTAGCTCTATTAATATCATCTTTCAAAATGGAATCAGGAGTCATAGGAAGCAAAGTAATATTTTTATCGTTATGAACAAGAGTATACTGATTGTTTCTACCATGGTGTACATAATTTTTATCAAATTGCCATGGTCTACCAAGTAATAAGGAACATGCTTGCATAGGTACCACATCACAATCAACATAATTAGCATATGTAGAGATACTAAAATGCACACGAACAGTACGTGTTACCTTAACCTTGCCGCTGTTGTTGAACCATTGGATGTAGTAAGGATGTGGATGTGGTCTTGTGGTGAGAGATAGCTTCTCCACCATCTCCATGCTAGCCAAGTTATTGCAGCTCCCTCCATCTATGATCACGCGAACAGAACGTTCCTTCACAACTCCCTTTGTATGGAACAAATTATGCCTCTGATTTTGCTCAGCTTGTGTAACCTGCACACTCAAAACACGTTGAGCAACTAAACATTCATACCTGTCAGCATCTTCAGGAGCCATGTATTGCGTCTCATGATCAGAATCGTCTCCACCGTGTTCTTCACATGTAATAAGAGCCAAAGTCTCCTCATCATAGTCACTAGCGGACTCATACCCACCATCCTCAGTAACAATCATCACACGCTTAGATGGGCATTCTCTCGCATAATGACCTCCACCCTTGCAACGTCGACAAATAATATCATGTGTTTGCCCTGTTGATGCCATGGATGAAGAAGAGCTCTTTGCAGGCCCAGAAGGTGTGCTCTTGGCAGATAGTGGTGATTGTGCCTGCTTTATTGTATCACGGTTGGAGGTGGCAGCCGACGGAGGCGCCGGTGTAGCAGAACGTGTGGAAGTAGATGATGCACGTGGTGTCCATGATGAAGGTCGACCTGCAGAAAAGTTAGTCCGCGCCAATGCCTGTCGATCCTGCACTTCACGTTCAGCTTTACAAGCAAGATGGAATAAACGAGTGATATTAGTATACTCCTTATACTCTAGAATCGTCTGAATATCTCTATTTAATCCACCCATAAAATGTGCAAGCATAGCTTCATTCTCCTCAACAATACCACATCTAATCATGCCAGTTTGTAATTCCTGATAATATTCTTCTACAGAATTTTTTCCCTGTCTTAAGCGCTGCAATTTTTGAAGTAATTCACGTTGATAATATGGTGGAACCCAACGAGTACGCATAGCAGTTTTCAAAGCAGCCCAAGTAGCCGGAATAGGAAATAATCTACAATGCTCAGACCACCAAACACATGCAAAACTAGTGAATGCACAAACAGCAGCAGGAACACGTCTCTCCTCGGGATATTGTAAACATGTAAATCGTTGTTCAGTTTCTAACTCCCAAGTAAGATATATATCAGGAACATATCTACCCTCAATTGGTGGAATATTCAATTTTAATTTAGGGAGATGGTCATGATCTCGTACCTGAGGGTGAGCCCTACCATTGCCATTATTTGCATGTGGACGACCTGGTGGTTGCTGTGCTGGTGGTGGCACGTAGTTCTGATTTTGATCAACCTCATCCTCATAATCTCCCACATAATCATCCTCCTCCACATCAGCAGTAGGAACCACAGAAGTATCAATAGCAGCACCAGCAGTTTGGCCCGACTGAAGAGGGACACGGCTCGCTCGGCGGAGGGCTGTTTCCCGACGTGGAGGTAGTCGGTGTTGTTGCTGTTGTTGCAGAGGTGCGGCAGGAGCAGCCGGTGGTGGTGGTGGAAAACGCGAAAGCAATTCAGCAAACTTGTTATCGAGCTTTGTTTCAAACGTCTTCTCCATATCATCTATCTTCTCCATGGCCTCTTCAAATCTGTTTATCACATCTTGCACCTGTACACTCATCATTTGCTGAAACGTATCATGAAGCTCCTTGTTCGTCAAGTTCTCCCAGTCAGTCTCGTCGGATTGTG
Source organism: Triticum dicoccoides (assembly GCF_002162155.2). Taxonomy (NCBI): domain Eukaryota; kingdom Viridiplantae; phylum Streptophyta; class Magnoliopsida; order Poales; family Poaceae; genus Triticum; species Triticum dicoccoides. The sequence continues at coordinate 468,033,141 of NC_041390.1, forward strand.
ATCCTGGCATGGTTAGCAGCAATAGAAACACACAAGAATATGATCCTACAGACTACTAACAAGTGGTGGTGGTGGCGGGTGTCACAAATCCGTCAAGCAAATCTCAAATTCTTACCAGTTCTTACCCAGCAGCAGGCGGTGATCGGCAACCGTTATAGTCAAAACTCTCAAAAGCTTGGATAGAGCGATTGCCAGGGAGTCAAACGCACGACGTAGATGTATGTGGAGCTGGGAAGGCTTATAGTATGGTAGCAAAAAGGGTCAGCAATAATCAATTCAGAGATGCAAAGTTGAATAAACGCTCAACGACGGTACTGTGCTGGTCCTAGGCTAGACCGTGCTAGAGACCCGAGCCTAGAACACTAACAAAATCACGGCGCTGCACATAAATAAGGGAAAAGCACACTCTGGAACTATTTTTTTCGCTCTTTTTTTTTGCGCTCCTTTTTTTTTGCGCTCCTCTTTTTTTGGCGAAAAATCACTATAATGGCGAGTGTCTCAAAACTCTTCCCTCGTCAAACTGATAGGATGGGCACGTTTTTTCGGAAATCAGGGCAGCGACGACGAAAAAGTGCGACAAAAAATCACTATGATGGCACGTGGCTCAAAAGACTCAGAAAAGCCTAACAATAGGATAGGGAAAAAAATTGCCCGTGAAAATTTTGGCCTAAAAACTGCCCGGGGTCTCCAGACTCTTTTTTTTCCGAGACCTATGCAGGCAAGGAAACACGAATCGGAATTTAGATTGATCTCAAGAACAAACCTAATATGAGAAGAACTCGGATTGGTGGTGGATATATGGTTGTGGTATATGGCAGCGGTGGTGGTATATGGTAGCGGTGGTGGTATATGGATACAGATTGGTGGTGGTATATGGATACGGATTGGTGGTGGTATATGGATATGGATTCAGAGCGGTGGCGGATAAGCAAAAGTGGTAGATGGGCGATGATGATGGTGCGGCGGCGGCGTGACAACTTATGACCAGAACTCGAAACTCTAAAAGACTAGACTCTAAGACCAGCAACTTGACACGACGATGCAACCGCAAATTCAACAAAGCAAAAACCCTAAAAAGATTATGCAAAGGCTCAGATTGGTTCGGATATGATGAACTAACCCTAAAAAAATTTTTGTGGCTTTTTCGTGGACTGTAGGTATGAAGAACAGACTCGATCTAATCTACGAAAAGCTGTAAAATCTCACCGAGCAACCTAGAAATCTGATACCACTTGATAGAGGCGGGGGTCCCGATGTTTCGATGAGATGGTGGCTATCATTTTCTGTGGGAGTCGACTTTGACGATCCGACTACGAACGTGCGAGACGTCGCGCCTTAGCAATCGCTAAACCAACTTCCGAGGGTTATTGACCACGCCGGAGCACGATCAACCTGACCACGAGGGTCTTTTTCCTGCGAGCAAACGAAGAACAAGCAAGAAACTGAGATTGCAATCTGGATATTGCAAATATAAGATGAAAGCTTTATTGATCAAGGTGGGGTTCTGTGACGTCTTGGTCTGGTCGTTGGACACAAATGAAGTACGCGAAGTTGCAGCTATGGAGAACTTTTGATCTAAACAAAACCCAAAGTCTAAACGACGCCCTAAGGGCTGTATATATGGAGGAAGAGGGGGGAATTTCGTGGCCCTTGAGGGTGGGGTCCGAAACCAACCCTAACTCTTGTTTCCCCACACATACGGACTCTAAAAATAGCCTATACTTAAGTATTTCGAAATTACATGGGCCTGGCCCATTAATAAGGTGACGCAACACCTAGAATAGCCTATGGACGAATATTATGAAGTGGCATCTTGTATATTTCGTCCAAGGCTTCATGCACTCCTTATGGCGGCTTTAAAGTCCTGAAATCATCACTTGTAACTCCGTTCTTGATCCCCTTGCGCATGCCATCAACTCCATGTGTGTTCTTGCTCCAATGTTCATCCTTCTCCAAGCTAGGGCCTTCATTTGTAAGCAAAACAAATGTATCCAATTTAGGCAGCATCATAATCTCATGAACATTAGAATCATTACCAAGAAACGAAAGTACCTGGTAATTTAATTGGCGTGCGCGAGCTCTAGTAATTGGTCCAGTATATGTAACAGTAGGGGCTGTGGGTGTAACAATGGTATTGATGTCCTCATCAATCTGAGAACTTTGGCTTTGGAGCCCTAGCAAACAGTCTTGCAGGCGGATAATAGTACTCATAAGAATAAGCATAATAGTTCTTGGTCTTATGAACATGGCGGTTTGATGAACCGCTCTCATATTCATATGCCTGAGTATGGTTTCCCTGCAAAACATTTGCGTTAGTGCGACTCAGGTGAGTCCTCTGTCTGTATGAAGCCTTTGGACCGTATGAAGCCTTTGGTCTGAGGTTTGTCTTCTTCACGTGAGGTGTCATGATGACATTCACAGGAAGATTCTCCAGACACCTTTTCGGAACCCAGATCTTCTTCATAGGCGGTCCATTCCTGCAGTTAGTACCAATGTACCTCGCAAACACTTCACCATTCTGATTCTTAAACAGTTTATAGTTTGCATCAAGGGATTCATCAATGATAATGGGGTTAGCACAAGTGAAGCCAGATAGATTGGATGGATCTGCTGAAGGTTCCTTTGCAACAACCCACGTGGTTTTGGGGTACTGCTCAGGTTTCCAGTAAGAGCCATCAGCATTCATTTTCCTTACGAACCCAACACCCTCTTTCCTTGGGTTTCGGTTCAGAATCTGCTTTTTGAGGACATCACATAGTGTCTGATGCCCTTTAAGACTTTTGTACATCCCTGTTTCAAGCAATGTCTTCAACCTAGCATTCTCATCAGCAATAGCAGTGGTATCCTCAGCAGAGGGGTTAGTTACCACATCAACAGTTGAAGATATTGCAACAGTAGTAGCAGTAGAACATTCAGCAACAGAAGCAGCATTATCACGCTCAATGCATTTAAGACATGGCGGTTCAAATCCTTCCTGAGCGGAACTGATCTGTTTGGCACGAAGTGACTCGTTTTCCTTTTGAAGATCTTCATGAGCCGCTCTCAATTTCTCAAGATCTTGCTTCCTTTGAAGATAATCATAGGAAAGCTTTTCATGAGTTGTTGAGAGAGTTTCATGACGACTTTCAAGTTCCTCATACTTAACGTGAAGATTTTTTATGTCTTCAATTAAGGATTCAGATCGAGTCATTTTAGCACCTAACAGATCATCGCTTCTGTCTAACAGTTTTTGAATATGTTCCATAGCTTTCTGTTGTTCAGTTGCAATTTTAGCAAGTGTTTTGTAGCTGGGTTTTGAACCACAGTCAGAGTCATTGTCACTAGATGTTTGATAGCGAGTAGTGCGTGTGTTTACCTTGGCACCGCGTGCCATGAAGCAGTAGGTAGAAGCGGAGTAGTCCTTGTCATTTGCATCGGTGTCGGTGATGAAGTCATTGTCTTCAGTGTTGAAGATGGACTTGGCAACGTATGCTGTAGCCAGACTTGCGACGCCTGAATCGGACTCCTCCTCAGACTCCACCTCCGCCTCCTCAGAAGCGGACTCCTCCTGTGAATCCATTTCCTTGCCAACAAAGGCACGTGCCTTGCCAGATGAGCTCTTCTTGTGTGATGAAGACTTTGAGGAAGACTTGGAAGAAGACTTTGAGTATTTCTTCTTATTCTTGTCGTCAGAGTCATATTCCTTGCTCTTCTTCTTCTTTTTGTTCTCATTGTCCCACTATGGACACTCAGAGATGAAGTGGCCAGGTTTCTTGCACTTGTGACATGTTTTCTTCTTGTAGTCGTGAGCAGAAGCTTCATCATTCCTTGAGCTTGATCGGGAAGACTTTCTGAAACCTTTCTTCTTGGTGAATTTTTGGAACTTCTTCACAAGCATAGAAAGTTCCCTTCCAATGTCTTCAGGATCATCTGAACTGCTGTCAGATTCTTCTTCAGATGAGGAGACAGCTTTTGCCTTCAAGGCACGAGTTCACCCATAGTTTGGACCGTAGATATCTCTTTTCTCAGAAAGCTGAAATTCATGTGTGTTGAGCCTCTCAAGTATGTCAGACGGATCGAGTGTCTTGAAATTAGGACGTTCTTGAATCATCAGGGCTAGGGTGTCAAACAAACTATCAAGTGATCTCAGTAGTGTCTTGACGACTTCATGTTTGGTGATCTCAGTAGCGCCGAGGGCTTGAAGCTCATTTGTGATGTCAGTTAGTCGGTCAAATGTGAGCTGGACATTCTCATTGTCATTTCGCTTGAAGCGGTTGAAGAGGTTGTGAAGGACACTGATTCTTTGATCTCTCTGGGTTGAGACGCCTTCATTGACCTTGGAGAGCCAGTCCCAGACCAGCTGAGATGTTTCCAATGCACTCACACGGCCATACTGTCCTTTGGTCAGATGACCACAGATGATATTCTTGGCTGTAGAGTCCAGTTAAACGAACTTCTTGACATCAGCAGCAGTGACACCTTCTCCAGCCTTGGGAACACCGTTCTTGACGACATACCATAGGTCGATGTCAATGGCTTCAAGATGCATGCGCACCTTATTCTTCCAGTAGGGATATTCAGTTCCATCCAAGACGGGGCACGCAGCGGAGACTTTAATTATCCCTGCAGTCGACATAGCTAAAACTCCAGGTGGTTAAACCGAATCACACAGAACAAGGGAGCACCTTGCTATGATACCAATTGAAAGTGCGTTATATCGACTAGAGGGGGGTGGAATAGGCGATTTTTATGAAAGTCTTCAAAACGTGGAAGTTATGAAGACAAACGATAGAAATAAACCTACTACCCTGCAGCGGAAGGTAGACTACACTAGGCAAGCCATAGTCAAGTATTCAATAGAGTGAAAGCACAATGACGAATAGCAGCAATGTAGTAAGGATCAGGTAGGAAGATATTGTGAAGCCACACAGAACACGCAGTCACTCAGTGAAGACAAAAGATAGTGCGAACATACAATGACTTCACAAGGAGTAACAGTAAGTAAAGGGAAGGGAAGATGAAACTAGTGACTCGCTGAAGACAATGATTTGTTGGACCAGTTCCAGTTGCTGTGACAATTGTACGTCTGGTTAGGGCGGCTAGGTATTTAAACCTTAGGACACACAGTCCCGGACACCCAGTCCTGAACACGCAGCTCAGGACACCCAGTCCTCATCGTATTCCCCTTGAGCTAAGGTCACACAGACCTCGCCCAATCACTCTGGTAAGTCTTCAAGGTAGACTCCCAAACCTTCACAGACTTCGTTCACCGGCAATCCACAATGTCTCTTGGATGCTCAGAACACGACGCCTAACCGGCTGGAGGATTCACAGTCCTCAAGTGTAATAAGTCTTCAGATCACACAGACAAGAAGACTTAAGTGATGCCTAATTCTCTTTGGCTCTGGGTGGTCAGGGCTTTATCCTCGCAAGGAATTCTCTCTCAAAGGCTTCGAGGTGGGTTGCTCTCAAACGACAAAAGCCGTACTCTGAATCTGAGCAGCCAACCGTTTATGGTTGTAGGGGGTGGGCTATTTATAGCCACTTGGCAACCCGACCTGATTTGTCCGAAATGACCCTGGGTCACTAAGGAACTGACACGTGTTCCAACGGTCAGATTTCAAACTCACACGGCAACTTTACTTGGGCTTCAAGCAAAGCTGACTTGCCCGACTCTGGACAAGATTCGCTCTCAAAGTCTTCACTCGAAGACATAGGTTTTGTTTAAGCATCATTTCAGTCATTCTGACTGGTTCTCTTGGACCCCACTTAACAGTACGGTGGTTCCTATGACTCAACACAGAATAAAGAGAACTACGAAAGATCTAAGTTTTCGAGCTCCATAGGCTTCATGTGGTGTCTTCTCTTGTCATAGTCTTCAATATGAATATCTTTATATACCACCTTTGACTTCAATGTCTTCATACATTTTTAGGGGTCATCTCTGGTAGGAAAACCGAATCAATGAGGGACTTCTACCTGTGTTATCCTGCAATTCTCACAAACACATTAGTCCCTCAACTAGGTTTGTCGTCAATACTCCAAAACCAACTAGGGTTTGGCACTAGATGCACTTACACTCTCCAACCGAAAATCAAATTTGTCTGAAGCTATTGCTGGGGACCTTAAACATCTTATAGGGCGCAAGATCAAATGCCCAAATGATCTTATTATGTATTTTGTTCCTGAGTCGCTTGCTACTTGCCCTATCAGTCCTAACCTCGATCTAAGCTTTCATAATCCACTTGCTCGTCAAATATTTATGCTTCACAATTCTCTTCATGAAGCCTACCCCCCTAACTGCACTGTAGGGTATGACACAAGCTGCTTCAGAATGATTATTGATAGTGGATGTACTAATCACATGACTGGTAAGCGAAGTCTTCTCATGGACTCAACTTTACGTCCATCTAACAAGAGTCACATCACATTTACTGATACTGGTAAAAGCAAGGTATTGGGTCTAGGTAGAGTTGCAATCTCAAGGGATCAACACATGGATAAAGTGATGCTTGTTGAATCCCTTGGTTTCAACTTAATGTCTGTCTCAATGATTTGCGATTTAAACATGATTGTGACATTTGGAAAATATCGTTGCCTTGTTCTAATGGAAGCTGATAAGTCTCTAGTCTTTGAAGGGTATCGGAAAGATGATTTGTACGTGGTAGATTTCTCAGCAGGACCACAACCTGCCGTATGTCTTCTAGCAAAAACTTCAGAATGCTGGCTCTGGCATCAGAGGCTAGGGCATGCTGGCATGAGGAACTTGCACACTCTTGCAAAGAAGAAGCATGTCATAGGCATCGAGGGCGTCAAGTTCAACAAGGATCACTTATGCGGTGCCTGTGAAGCTGGAAAGATGACGAGGGCCAAGCATCCCTCGAAGACAATCATGACAATGACTCAACCCTTCGAACTGCTACACATGGACCTCTTCGGTCCCACTCACTACTCAACTCTTACTACTATTGCTTGTCTCTATGGCTTCATCATTGTTGATGATTATTCAAGATATACATGGGTGCATATAATCCTCTACAAGACTGAAGTGCAGGATGTCTTCAGACACTTCGCCAATCGAGTCATGAACAACTATGGCGTCAAGATCAAGCACATCAGAAGTGACAATGGCACTGAATTCAAGAACACTGGCCTCGACACTTATCTTGATACTTTGGGCATCACTCATGAGTTCTCAGCTCCGTACACGCCGCAGCAGAATGGCATCGTGGAACGCAAGAACATAACACTTATTGAGATGGCCCGGACGATGCTCGATGAATACAAGACTCCAAGAAAGTTCTGGCCTGAAGCCATTGATACTGCATGCCATATCATCAACCGTGTTTATCTTCACAAGCTTCTGAACAAAACATCCTATGAGCTCCTCACTGGTAAGAAGCCAAATGTCAGTTACTTCAGAGTATTTGGTGCCAGGTGCTGGATCAAGGATCCACATCACACTTTAAAATTTGCACCGAAAGCACATGAAGGTTTTATGCTTGGATACGGAAAGGATTCGCACTCCTACAGAGTCTTCAACCTCTTTCACTATAGAGTGGTTGAAACTGTGGATGTGCGGTTCGATGAGACTAACGACTCGCAAAGAGAGCACCTGCCAAATGTGCTAGATGAAGTTCCATCCAGTGAATCCATCAAGCTTATGGGAACTGGAGAAATCATACCGTCCGAAGCTCAGCCTGAAGAGGAACTCATCATCTCTGCACCTGATCAACCTGAAGACAATCCTTCTAACAACGACAATGATCAGCAAAAGCAAAATCTTCATCCTGTACATCCTCGCGTTGCCAATGAAGTGCAGATTGAAAGAATAATTGATAGCATCAATGCACCCGGTCCACTCACTTGTTCAAGGGCAACTCAGCTAGCAAATTTCTGTGGGCACTTCGCATTCGTCTCAATAATAGAACCCAAAAAAGTTGAAGAAGCCTTCATGGAACCTGAATGGATTCAAGCTATGCAAGACGAGCTTCAACAGTTTGAGCTGAATAACATATGGGAACTGGTCAAGCGTCCCGATCCTCGGAAGCACAACATAATAGGCACCAAATGGATATACCGCAAAAAGCAAGATGAGCATGATCAAGTTGTCAGAAACAAAGCTCGTCTCCTTGCTCAAGGATATACTCAAGTGGAAGGCATTGACTTCGATAAAACATTTGCTCCTGTGGCTAGGCTTGAAGCTATACGCATACTGTTGGCCTATTCAAATCATCATAACATTCTTCTGTTTCAAATGTATGTGAAGAGCGCTTTTCTCAATGGCAAGATTGAAGAAGAAGTGTATGTTGCACAACCGCCTGGCTTTGAAGATCCAAAACATCCTGACATGGTTTATAAGCTCAACAAGGCACTGTATGGCCTCAAACAATCCCCTCGTGCTTGGTATGACACACTCAAGGACTTCCTGAAGAGCAAAGGCTTCAAACCTGGTTCTTTGGATCCCACACTATTCAGAAGACATATGATGGTGAACTGTTTGTGTGCCAAATATATGTGGATGACATTATCTTCGGCTGCACCAACCAGAAATACAGTGATGAGTTTGGATATATGATGCAAGAGCAATATCAGATGTCCATGATGGGTGAGCTGAAGTTCTTCCTTGGTCTTCAAATACGACAGCAACGCAACGACATCTTCATATCTCAAGAGAAATACCTCAAAGATTGCGTAAAGAAGTTTGGAATGCAATACTGCAAAGGTTACACGATGCCAATGCCAGCTAAACACCATCTGGGTCCCGACGACAATGGTAAAGAGTTCGATCAAAAGGTATACCGCTCCATGATTGGTTCTTTGCTTTATTTGTGTGCATCTAGGCCAGATATCATGCTTACAGTTCTATGCAACTCTTCACATTTGAGGCTACAACAGGGATCCAAAGACTTGGGTCCTTGAGTGGATGACAGGCAATGTCCATCATGAAGCCAAAGCTCTTGATATCATTGAGCTCACAGGCCTACACACTCCTGGTGAATACTATGAACCAGGTTGTCAACAACACCAAAATGCTTTGGAGAGCATTTTCCAGAAGCCATAACCCAACATGAGACAAATGCTGAGCATGATGAAGCATTTGCCTCACGATGCTGAATCCCCGTCTGAATTCTTTGTTTAAGACCTAGAGTATCTGCCTCGCACCATTTATCATATCATCAGAAAAACTCTATGGCCTGTCAAAGGACATTCGTTTGCAGCGAAGCTTGAAGGAGCAATGAAGACTTTGGTTTTCTATATCTTCAATGGCATCAGCTTCAATGCTCAAGACTTCTTCATCAGGCAGTTGGCTGCATCTGGCTTCGACATTTTTGGTCTGAAGTTCTATGCTCCATGGGTAATGTGTCTTATCAAGCTTCACTCTGCCTTCAACTATCAGCCGTCTGCGCGCAATCATCTTGTATTCTTGCCAGAGGTTGATCTGTCTATTGAAGCTATTTACCAAGAGCCTGCTAAGGATCCAATTTATCTTCACAATGCTGACCGTCAAAACTTCACCCAGCCCATTGAAGGGGTTCAGGCAGTCTCTCGTGTTTATCCCTTGGCTGGTAACACCCGTGCCCCTCGCGCTCAAACTGACGCCACTGAAAGCACCATTGTCCAAAGGCCTCGGAAGCGATCTCGTGTTCTCAATGACCGAGAGCTTCTCGTCGCGCTACACTAGAAACAGGATAAGCATCACAACTGGCTTAAGCGACAGATGCAAAGCCTCTTGGTGAATGTCAATCACATTCGCAATTTTGCCACCAAGAATGCCTTTGTTACACATGAAACCTGTCGGGGGTCTTGGAAGAGTTTGACATTGCGTAGTGCTGAAACTGATCTGCAAGACGATGGCTTCACAAAAAGATTCAAGTTTGAATCAGCTCCTCCAAGGAATGCTCACTTGCGTCGGACTCCCTCACTTGAAGACTCTGACTATTCGTCCTCAGCTGCGACGGTGAATGCCAGAGTCATCGATGACCAAGATGATGCCACTTCACCTCCTCCAACTTCAGCGCGTGTCGACACTGCACCAAGTTCTTCTGCACCACCGGACCTCAACGACGACCATGCTGCTTCGCTTGCACCTCATGTGAACGAGTAGGCGCTCTATGTCTTCAAACCTTTTTGGTCCTTACTGACAAAAGGGGAAGAAGCATATGAGTTGATAGTCTTCAAGCGGGTCCATATGGGTGGTTGCTTTACTTTTTGCTACTTTTCCCAAGTGCTTACAACTCTCGCGTTTTGATACATTTGGTTCTTTGAGTTGTGACACTAAAACTCGATGGTCGTCTGCTACTTATTTGCTATTCTGTGATGCGATGATAAATTCCGCATGTGCGATGATAACTTCCGCACTTAGGTCATTTTGCAGACGTCCATTTTTCATTATGCATGTCGTTATCTTCATAATATCAAATCATGCATGATGAATTGTCATCATAAGTTGAAGAGAATCTCCACAAGTACAACCTGCCATGTGCATTTGCATTCCAAAAGCAAATTACTTATATGCACATCTTCAGGGGGAGCCTTTGCCACTTATGAAGACAATACCCTATCCTTTACAATTTCACATATTTTATTCCCCGTTGAAAACTTCAACCAGTTTGTCATCAATCACCAAAAATGGGGAGATTGTAAGTGCATCTAGTGCCACTCCTAGTTGGTTTTGGAGTATTGACGACAAACCTGATTGAGGGACTAATGTGTTTGTGAGAATTGCAGGATAACACAGGTAGAAGTCCCTCATTGATTCGGTTTTCCTACCAGAGATGACCCCTAAAAATGTATGAAGACATTGAAGTCAAAGGTGGTATGTGAAGACATTCACATTGAAGACTATGACAAGAGAAGACATCGCGTGAAGACTATGGAGCGCGAAGACTTAGTTGTTTCGTCGTTCTTTTTCTTCTTTGTTGAGTCATAGGAACCACCGTACTGTTAAGTGGGGTCCAAGTGAACCAGTCAGAATGACTGAAGTGATACTTAATCAAAATCCTATGTCTTCGAGCGAAGACAATGAGAGCGAATCTTATCCAGAGCTGGATAAGTCAGCTTTGCTTGTAGCCTAAGTAAAGTTGTCGTGTGCGTCTGAAATCTGACCATGTGCTTTTTTAGGCCCGGCCCAAGCCCGGCCCGGCCCGGCCCATGGCCAGATATACGTGGGAGTAGTCCTGGCCATCTCAGGCCCGACCCTGTCGGCCCACCCAGGCCCGGCCCTAAAATCCAGGGCCTAGGCCCGATGGGCTTGTCCGCGGGCTGGGCTTGGGCCTGAGTTTTGAGCCTATCAGCAGGGCCTGAACGGGCTTGGGCTTGGCATAATGGCATTTTAAGGAAGAGGCCCGGCCACGGCCCTAAGCCCTAAGGGCTTTTCAGGGCTTTTTACGAGATGGGCCGGGCTTGAGCTTGAAAAGTAGGCCCGCTGGTAGGGCCTGGGAGGGCCTGGGCCTCAGTTTTCTGCCATGGGCTTTTTTAGGCCCAGCCCAAGCCCGGCCCGGCCCGGCCCATGGCCAGATATACGTGGGAGTGGCCGAGTGCGTAGGCGATTGCGTAGCCCAGGGCGTAGGAGACGACGAGGATGAAGGCGGTGAAGAGCGCCCAAGCGGTGAGCAGCAGGACATGATCCTGGAACAGACAAGCGGCCAAGGTCTTCTTGGCCACGGTCGCACTCACAGCCAGCTCGCCGTCCATGGATCCAAGCTTTTCTTATGGGGAGTCCATCCAGCCAACCTAGCGAGGGCGAGATCAGCAGCAACGTAGTGTTAGTACTTAGTTCCCTGGTCTAATTTTCCATCAGGAAAGAAACGATCGAGACATCACGGCGTAGATCCGACGAGGACAGAGCAAAATGGCCGGCCGGAGGGAACAGAGGGAGGGAGAGGGACTCACCTTTGCTGGTTGCTTGATGTGGGAGGTGCTTCCCCTACGCTCGATCCCTAGCTTGGTATGCGAGCGACGTGCTGGCCGACGTCGGTCGTATTGGAGCTTCGCTGTTTAAGTAGCCGAGCCTGCGACGAAGCGCCGAGCAAAGCGAGCGGGTCGTGTTGGAGCCTGCCATGCGAGCGAGGGAGAGCCACGCCCCAAGCCCCCAACACCCACGACGTGACGAGCCTGAGGCACTGAGCTGAGCCTGTTCATAAGCCTATTATAGGTAAAACCATAACTTTGAATTAGGTTTTTACTTTTTACGGTCATTCATAAGCTTATTTATCTTTGTCGAGAATGAAAAGTGAGGCTCCGCAATGTCTACATTATTGAGCTGGACCTTATCATCTACTAAAAAAAATGTGTCAAAAAAGAATAAAAAAAGTGATGGCAATTGATGGTATGCCTCGCCAAGGCATAAAGTGATGAGGCATCATGTGCCTTCCAACAACGCAACTTTTCAAGACACCATCTTTAATAAACTGAATTTCTCTCTCTTCATAATTTTTATCATGAATGAAAGGTGGGGCTCTAAAAGGTCTACATCATTGAGCTTGACCTTGTCATCTACCCGAAAATCATGTACAAAAAGAAAAAGAAAAAGGTGACGGCAATTGATGGCATGCCTCTCCAAGGCATAAAGTGATGAGGCACCATGCGCTTTTCAACAAATGCAACTTTTCAAAACATTATTTTTAATAAGCTGAATTTCTCTTTCTCCATAATTTTTATCATGAATGAATGATAGGGCTCCAAAAGGTCTATAAAGTTTCACTTCATCCTTGTCATCTACTCGAAAAACATGTAGAAAAAGAGATGATGATTGATGGGCATGCAACCACCAAGGCATAAGGTGGTGAGGCATCATGTGCCTTCCAACAACGCAAATTTTCAAGGCATTAACTTATGTTTTCAAGGCTTTAATGGCATCCATCCACCAAGACATAAAGTGGTGAGACGTCAAGTGTTTTCACAACGCAAATTCTCAATGCATCAACTTGAGTAAGCTCATTTTTCTCTTCATAATTATTATCATGGATGAAAGATGGGGCTCCACAAGGTCTATACAATACATTTGACCCTTGTCATCTAATTGAAAAAGTGTCAAAAGAAGAAGAAGAAACTAATGATGATTTATGGCATACCTCCAGCAAGGCATAAAGTGGTGAGGCCTCGTGTGTTTTCCAACAACACAAGTTTTTAAGGTATGACCTTGAGTGAGCTAATTGTTCTTCTCTTTTTCACAACTTTTCCTAATTCTTAGCTAGTCGCGGACAACAAATCTAAGCCATCTTTGTTGCTTTTCTTTCTCTCTCTCTCTCTAACTATTTTGTCATGAAGAAACTGACTCCTCCATCGAATTAGCCTCGGACTAAAAGTAACAATTTATATATTTATTAAACAAAATGAGACGGTCACTATTTAATCTATCATGAATGCTTGGACCTCTCAACACATGAAACATGTCGGTATCCAAGAAAAACAATTCAAGATCCTAGATGACTAATCCTTCACATGCTCACCTATCATAAGTATCGTATGTACCTCAAACAGTATTTTGCTAAGCGCAATAAAAAAATTAGCGTGAGCTCAGGTTCAAGGAATGCATGACATAACAAGATCGTCAATATAAGCTTGACCGCTAAACTGAAGCAGCTTGCACCAAAATTCAGATAGGGAATCCATATGCACATCAAATCGTAAACATGATTTATAATTTATCAAGAGGAATTTTGGCATAGGGAAACAAGTGAATATTGACTCCTTAAAGGGGATAACAACGCTTAAACGGCATGATGCAACGGATTTGCAAGTGTCCCCTTGAAGTATGTGTCCTCCTGATGGCAGATGAAGAAAACGTACTCGTCGTTCCGAAGCTCACAAAGCCCACGTACCGATGATGTGCGTCGCGGTGCACCATACACGACGTCCACCGTAATGGTGGACGTTGTCGTGTCATCACACATGCATCATGTCGAGCCGCACCATGGTGTCTACGACACTGTGTCACGTCTAAGATGTGCCCCCAATGGCCTAGCCACGTGTTGCAGCCACTAGTGGCCCTACTGGCTATCACACACCATGGTCTCCGCCTCATGGGTTGGCATGTTGCCGCATACTTTTCACTAGGTCCCTAACATGTAAGGATTCAATCTTTTGGGAGTGCAGCATCATAAAAACCTTCATGTGCAACCGTAAACATTTTCAAATGATACCGACTGAATAAAGGATGTGCAACCATCTTCAAACGATCGCACCTGAGAGCATCTCCAACAGCTCCTGTAAAAATCTCCACATAGAAGTGGTTTTACGGGGTGTTTTAGGGAAAGTTCCCAAAATATGTTTTTTTATCTTTCATTAAACAAGCATACAAATGGAGCGGATGAGCGTCCGAGTAGCAGGCGTCGGTGCGGGGAGGCGGGCGGGCGGCAGGCGGCTCATCCGTGTGGGCGGGGTGGTGCAAGGAGGCGTCGGCGTGGCGGTGCATGGTGGTGCGGCCAGTTCCTCCGTCAGGCGGTAGGGCGGCGAGGGTGGCAGAGCCGGCAGGAAGAGGCAGGCGTTGAGGCACCTTGAAAATTCAGTTGTTGCCTCCTGTCAAAGTTTACGAGAAGACTCATCTTACTGTAGACAGAATGAATGTTTAGAGAATTTACGGGATCCGGTAAAAGAAAATACGCGTTTACGCGAACTGTTTGAGAGCCTTTTTTTCTCAACTTCCCCTAAACGATGGTTATTTTACAGATACAAAACGGTCGGAGATGCTCAACTTCCCCTAAACAATGATTATTTTATGGATATGGGATTGTTGGAGATGCTCTGAAGGCCATAAGCTTCAAAGCATTCCCACGCTCACCTAACTGAACTAGCCTTCAATCATGTGAGCTAGATAAATCTATGTCCTTAGCATGAAAAGTTAGTCGCAAATTTATATATTTATTTTGAACAGGGAAAGGCGCCCGAGGCACCAAATTTCATTCAGCTCAGTAACAGTATACAGCGTGAAGTAGAAAACTCCAAGGGTTGAAGGTAGAACGAAGAGAGATTACATGGCAAGGCACGTTCCTGTGAGATGAACCAAAGCAACTAAAGATAGGTTCCAAAGCACAACTAACCTGTTGAGCAACATTGTAAGCTATCCCATTGATCTCCCTGAAAATGTGAAACACCTCCGGTTGAAGATTGAGAAATCTGCAAGAGTAATTCTATTCGTCCACGGAGTGGACTCCGCCCAAATATTTCTGGCCACTGCCGCCTTCGCCAAAGAGAGGTTGTCTAAGAAAGGTTGGTTGAGGAACCTGCAAGAGCTGAGTCACCTTGGCTTCAAGAAGAGACTGTGCTTCTGCTTGAAAAGGTGATTGTGTAATCAGTAATCGGGGCAGAAGCTTAACTCTGAATTTGAATTCTCCTCTGATCCTGCAAACAGTTGAGGAAAACTCCAATGCCCGTGCAGTGCTTCCGTTCAAGCCTGGAATTTTTGTACATTTGCAAGAGGCATCAGAGTAAATTCTGCTCCTGTAATTAGAAGATCAGACCTGAGTGTCTCTTTATTAGACTGAAAGAATAGCATGGGATGACAGGTTGACAAAATAGCAACAAGTTCAGAACCAAGAAACTTGAGTTCCATGACCTGTTCACACAAGTAAATTAAATTCTGAAGCATCTGACCATAACTAACAAGCCACAGATAGTGATGCCGAATTCTGAAAAAATGATATTTTGGGAAGCTTAAGCTTCAAACTGTGCTAGTACTCATAATACACAAATACATATGCCACAGAACAGGAAACAAGAATCGAACATGGAGCATCTGATCTGCAAAATAGCTCAAGCAGCAGAGTGTAAGTGCTTCACTGCAAAAAATGAAAAAAAAAACCAGAGTAACTGTTGATTTCATTAAGTAACCGCTTCTGATTTGAACTAGATGTTTGCAGTGTGTTTTCAACCGACAGCTCAAAGAAGAATAAAAATCGACAAAATCAGAATCGGCGTCTGATTAATAGGATGGATATGCTACCCCACATCATAATTTGCTATCTTCACGGCATTTACTGTCTCTTGTTCATCAAATAGACCAAATGCGGCCAACTGTGACGATCTGCTAGAAGAAAAGAGACCCAAATCTGCAAAAGCCTACTCGTTTCTTTCTAGAATCGTAGTAACTACATGCAGTCTCACGTCCAAGAATCCTGTACACAACCATGTATAGCAGACTAAGAAAACTAACAAGAACCGCTCTCCCGAGCCAAGAAAACTAACTAGAGTTACGTCAAGAACGCTTCTTGATCAGAAGTTCAGAGGCGGACCAAGAATCGTCAAGAACCAAGAAAGCGCGCGCGCGCGCCCCCGTGTCAGCACCCCGGAGCAGTCTTGGCCACCGTCAGCGAGGCATGCGGCGACTGCGGCGTGGCCCAGATGTTGCACACGGGGCAGCGCGGCGAGATGGCCAGCCACCGATCGACGCAGTCCTGGTGGAAGGCGCGGTTGCAGCCGGGGAGGACGCGCACGGCGCGGCCCGGCTCCATGGCGTCGAGGCAGATGGGGCACAGCGCCTCCTCCTCGTCGTCGACGGCGGCCTCCGCCTGGACGACCCCGCCAAGCCGCCTCAGCTCCGCCTCCGATAGCCCGTTCTTGTCGTCGCCGTCGCCGTCGCCGCTCGTGTCCGGCGTGTCGGGCGGCGGGGCGGGAGGTGGGCCCAGCGCCACGGCCTGGAACAGGTAGCAGAGCCAGACTCCGAGCACCCCGAGCAGGCCGATGGCGAGCGACCCCACGGCCAGGAACACCGCCCAGAGCTGCGCCATCCCTCTGTCTCGTCTCGTCGAGCGCGCGTGGCAGCAGTTACGGGCTCAGGCGCGTGCCATACGTAGTGGAATAGCACAGGACGCAGGTTTTATTTTAGGCTTTATTATTACTCAAGCCTCGTTCGGTTCATATGATATAGAAAATATCATCGAAATTAAAAAAATCATAGTGTATCTCATTTTTTATAAGAAAAGAGATGTCATTTGATTCATAAGATATGAATTTTTTCTTTGAGTCTAGGCTAATCATTCTCTTTCTTTAAAATGTAATTTGAAGAATTAGTTCCTATCCTGAAGATGGGATACCATCTGCCGGCCAACCTGCTATGAAGAGCTTGGGGTAAGAAACCTGAGACTGCAATCGCTCTCATACAGAGTGAGGTGAGAATGACTTCGACACACGGACCCGCACAGGCCGTGGCAAGGCTTGTCGATGATGCTGGACCCGGATGGTGTTTGATAGTTTGGTGAGCATCATTATGGGCAAAGGGTGCTTCTCTGGAGAGACAGGCAGGCGGATTCATGGTTTCTCAGTGAAAAACACCCCTCCACTTCTCGTTGATCTGGTCGGCACGAGGGTCGTGAACACTCGAACAGTACATCAAGCTTTGATCGACGAACAACAAACAATGGACATATGGCCATGCAACTCCTTCATGGCCCTCCTACAGATCATGCATCTCCGGCACGGCACTGCCCCGATGAATAGAGATACCGAGGTTCCTGATGTTTTTGCTTCGCCAGCCTCGGCCAATGGAGTCTATACTGCCAAGTCCACATATCAGTGCTTATGCCATGGTCTGACTCGATTACCATTCATGAGCGGCATCTGGCGGAGCTGGCTCCCCTAAAGTGTGAAATATTTGCCTGGCTCACAGTTCAATATCGATTGTGGACATCGGTCATGGGCTCCAAGATCACCCATCCGCTTGTTACACTTGCTTGCAGGAGGAGGACAACTGCGACCACATCGTGACACAATGCGTCTTTGCGAGGGAGGTGTGGCAGAGGTGTTTTGATCTGTTGCAGCTAAACGTGGGTTGCTCGACAATTGCTGATACATTCACTAACTGGTGGACTCGATATAGGAAGCTATTCAGGAGACATGACATGTGTGGTTTTGACACCCTCGTCATCGGGACAATGTGGGCGCTCAAGAAACAGAGGAATGCTAGAGTGTTCGATAGACACCATTAGCTCAGGGGTCCTTTAGACTTAGCCCTTGAAATCTTAGATGAGATCAAGGATTCGAAACTTGTCGGTGTTCGTGTAGACCGCTAGATTGTTTTATGAGGAGTTAGCTTATGTCTCTAGGTGTGTGTGTGTGTGGGTGCCCCATCGATCGATGTTCGCATCATTCGTTGGACTCTTGTAACTATTTTTCTCTCTTCTATAAAAAATATGGTATGCCATTGGCGTAATCTTGAAAAAAAGAAACCCTTCCTACAAACCAAAGGGATCCAAAGATATTATCTTCTGCAAAATTCCTATCATTTAGAATTCCTACAAAATTCATGTAAACCAAAGAAGGCCATGATTAGTATGTTTACACGGATAACAAATGGGATCATGAGAATATCCCAACCATAAATGACGACCCTAATCTAATGATAAGGAATGCCTAGCAAGATTGTGAGCTTCACAATTTGAGCTCCTAGACTTATGAGCAAAATTGCAATCGGTAAAAGTATTCATCGAGCTTCTAATCTCCTTGATAACTCCTTCATGGATGCCCCTGAACCTTCATGAATATGGTTGATGGCCGTCTTGCAATCCAAAGCAACGAACAAGTATTGGAGGCCCAAATCATCAACGTTGGAGCTTCATGACATGCTACGGCTTCAAGCAACATAGGATCGACAACCTATAGATAACAAATGTCGATAACCCAGATAGACACCATTTTTATCATGAAAAAACATCGTCGTCGTAACCAAGTTTCTGTCACGAGAGACTCGCGTCAACATTAAATTACATCCTTCCATTCGTAGGGGGTACTTCTCGCGTTCCATTGCTCGTGGAGCAGCCCTTGGGGCATGATTGAGGTGTTCGTATAGATGCCAAGTTAGTAATAAATCTTGTGATAAAGAGGTGAGTGGACAATTAAGGGGCTCTAGTTAAGTCCCTCATAAATAAGTTTTATCCTTAGTGTACAGATGGACCAAAGCGTGACTATCATTCATGTACAAGCTTCATGTGACAGCTAAACGGTCATGGGAAGCAACCAATTTTTAGTGTTTGTTTTGCTAATCGCGCTCATGTGCTCCATGAGATTTCGGTCCACCTGAAGGAAATATGCCCTAGAGGCAATAGTAAAGTTGTTATTTATATTTGCTTATACCATGATAAATGTTTATTATTCATGCTAGAATTGTATTAACCGGAAACTTAGTACATGTGTGAATACATAGACAAACATAATGTCACTAGTATGCCTCTACTTGACTAGCTTGTTGAATCAATGATGGTTATATTTTCTAACCATAGACATCAGTTTTCATTTGATTAGCGGGATCACATCATTAGAGAATGATGTGATTGACTTGACCCATCTGTTAGCTTAGCACGATGATCGTTTAGTTTGTTGCTATTGCTTTCTCCATAACTTATACATGTTCCTATGACCATGAGATCATGCAACTCCCAAATACCGAAGGAACACTTAGTTTGCTATCAAACGTCACAACGTAACTGGGTGACTATAAAGATTCTCTACAGGTGTCTCCGATGGTGTTTGTTGAGTTGGCATAGATCGAGATTAGGATTTGTCACTCCGAGTATCGGAGAGGTATCTCTGAGCCCTCTCGGTAATGCACATCACTATAAGCCTTGCAAGCAATGTGACTAATGAGTTAGTTACGGGATGATGCATTATGGAACGAGTAAAGATACTTGCCGGTAACAAGATTGAACTAGGTATTGAGATACCGACGATCGAATCTCGGGTAAGTAACATACCCATGACAAAGGGAACAACGTATGTTGTTGTGTGGTTTGACCGATGAAGATCTTCGTAGAATATGTAGGAACCAATATGAGCATCCAGGTTCCGCTATTGGTTATTGACCGGAGATGAGTCTCGGTCATGTCTACGTAGTTCTCGAACCCGTAGGGTCCGCACGCTAAACATTCGGTGACGATCGGTATTATGAGTTTATATGTTTTTGATGTACCGAAGGTAGTTCGGAGTCCCGGATGTGATCACGGACATGACGAGGAGTCTCGAAATGGTCGAGACATAAAGATTGATATATTAGACGGCTATATTCGGACACCGGAAGTGTTCTGGGTGATTTTGGAGAAAACCGGAGTGCCGGAGGGTTACCGGACCCCCCCCCCCCCAGGTAACTAATGGGCCACATGGGCCTTAGTGGAGAGAGAGAGGTATAACACCCTCGATGCGACTATAGCTCCCACGTGTCGAGGCACGACTTAGAGACATAATCGCATCGAAGGCATATGTCGCAAGTTAGGCAATCTTCACAACATCCCATGTAATATGAACAACAAAGGGGAGATAACATAGTTGGCTTACAGTCGCCACGTCAAACAAGTACATAAATAACATACATCATCCAAACACTCATGGCCCGACTACGGCGCCAAAATAAAAGAGAACCCAACATGCGACACGGTCCCAATCACCCCCAACTGGGCACCACTACTGATCATCGGGAAAGGAAACATAGTAACGTTGAGAGTCTTCGTCGAACTCCTACTTGAGCTCATACGCGTCACCTGGAGCGGAATCATCAGGCCCTGCATCTGGTGTAATAGTAATCTGTGAGCCACAGGGACTCAGCAATCTCGCACCCTCGCGATCAAGACTATTTAAGCTTATAGGTAAGGCAAGGTAAAATATGAGTGGAGCTGCAGCAAGCGACTAGCAAGTATGGTGCCTAACTTATTCGGAAAGGAGAGCGAGAAGAGGAGGCAAAGCGCGAGCGAAAAACTAGAGAACAACCTGCGCAAACATTACTCCAACACCGTGTCCACTTCCTGGACTCCGCCGAGTAGAGGCCATCGCGGTAACACACTCGGTTGATTCATTTTAATTAATTAAGGTTCAAGTTATCTACAACTGGACATTAATAAATCCCCATCTGCCCATAACCGCGGGCACGACTTTCGAAAGTTCAAATCCCTGCAGGGGAGTCCCAACTTAGCCCATGACAAGCTCTCACGGTCAACGAAGGAATAGACCTCCTCCCAAGACGTTCCGATCAGACTCGGTATCTCGGTAATTCAAGACACTTCGACAGGTTAAAACAAGACCAGCAACACCGCCCGAATGTGCCGATAAATCCCGATAGGAGCTGCACATATCTGTTTCTCAGGGCACACTCAGATGAGCTAGACGTCGGGTAGGCCAGCCTAGAGTTGCCCCTGGTAGCCCCGGACATCGCTCGGTTGGACCAACACTCAGAGGAGCACTGGCCCGGGGGGGTAAAATAAGATGACCCTTGAGTCTGCAGAACCCAAGGGAAAGAAAAGGCTAGGTGGCAAATGGTAAAACCAAGGTTGGGCATTGCTGGAAAAGCTTTAATCAAGGCGAAATATCAAGGGGTTCCCATTATAACCCAACCGCGTAAGGAACGCAAAATCCGGAAACGTAACACCGATATGACGGAAACTAGGGCGGCAAGAGTGGAACAAAACACTAGGCGAGAGGCCGAGCCTTCCACCCTTTACCAAGTATATAGATGTATTAAGATAACATGGCAATATAATGATATCCCAACAAGTAAATAAATGTTCCAACAAGGAACGGGCTCCAATCTTCACCTGCAACTAGCAACGCTATAAGAGGGGCTGAGCGAAGCGGTAACATAGCCAATCAACGGTTTGCTAGGACAAGGTGGGTTAGAGGTTTGACATGGCAATTTGGGAGGCTTGTAAGCAAGTGGTAGGCATCGTAGCATTGGCATAGCAAAAGAGCGAGCAAAACTAGCATAGCAAAGATAGTAGTGATTTCGAGGATATGATCATCTTGCCTGCACAGTTGTCAGAGTTGACTGGATCCTCAAAAGCAAACTCAACGGGCTCCACGTTAGCGAACTCGTCTCCCGGCTCTACCCAAACAAGACAAACAAGCAACAAGGATACAATCAACCATGTGCAAACTCAAACAACACGATGCAAAGATGATATGCTATGCGGGATGCGATGTGGGATGCAAAATGCAAAATATGACAGGAAATGCATGAACCTGGCCTCAACATGGAAATCCAAGTGTGCCACTGGAAAGATGATATAAAATCGCTTGAAAACGATATAAAGAACGCCGGAATCGGAGTTACGGTTTGGAAATGGCAAGCGATTCAAAAATGACACCGGTCTGCGATTTACAGCAAGTAGGCATCTAAATGCAATGAGATGAACATGCTACAGCACCCAAACATGACAACAAAATACATGGCAGGGATGCACACAAGATGCTTAACAAAATCTAGCATTGAGCTACGGCCAAATCATCCATTAACAGGTTCAAACAAGCATGGCAAAAACGCATATTGCAAACAGATCTCAAACTTAGTGTAATTAACACTTGTCTGGAATTTCAGATCAGGTAGCCCTCTTCGCAGCAACAAAACTACATGCTACAGGACCTGAACATGGCAAAGTAAAGCATGGCATGGAGCTACTCAAAGATCTTAACAAAAGTCCCTTAGTGACATTGAGCCAAAAGGGATCCGAAAATACAATTGCAAGCATGTGAACATAGCAAAAACATAATCAGTTTCAGACTTAGTGAAAAACTGACACATGCTGAAATATAACTTAAGTAGGCATGTTTACGAGCTCGATGCACTCACTATATATCAAGTCATGGCAAGACAAGCATACATCTATCAAGAAGGCACAAAATTCAAGCTAGACATGGCAAGAACAGTAGCATAGCATGCACGGATCAACTACAACATCACCGGCAAAATTGCAAACAAGTTGACAATCTGCCCAGATTCACAAAGTAGCAAAAGTAGAGCTTGATTGACTCAAGCTAGGGTCCTCCATAATTGCAAACAAAGACATGGATGGATAGAGCACTACAAGATTAACAAAACTCCCTTACTGATCATCCTCAAAAGAGGCACGGATCACTAGGAAACAACAAGAACATATGGCATCATGAGATAAACAGCTCCAGGACTTAGTGAAATTACGAAGTCCCTGAAAACAGACTTAGCAAGTGCACCACTTTGCAAGCTTGCACAAGTCACCACACACATCCTAAAAATACATGGGTTGCACCTCTGGAAAGATGACAAAACCCTTAACAAAACACATGTAGAACTCACGGGCATATCATGCACACAATAATCATGGCAAAAATGACGGAAGTGCTAAATGGAGTAGTAGATCTGACAATTAACTCAAGTAGCCCTCTTCTAACAGCATTTCGGGCATCAAGATGAACTCTAATGAAAATGATGCAATGGAATGAAATGATGTATTCTCTGAGATGAACATTTGATATGCTATATGCATGAATCGGAGCTCCGGATGCAAAGTTACGGAGCTACGAACATGTGCATATGGACTGAGAATTTCGGGACTTAGGAAAAATTCAACCTCCGGATTAGGGGTTTTTTTCAGATCTGGATCGGGCGCACGGATCGAGGATCGCCGGATCCTCACCGGAGCTCGTCGCCGGAGTAGGAGGGCCGGGCCGGTGGAGCTCACCGGAATGGTGGCGGTGGTGGCCGGCCGGCGCGGCGGGGCCGGACGAAGGGCGCGGCGAGGCC
>NC_041390.1:468057007-468066171 GCF_002162155.2 Triticum dicoccoides
TTCGGGCCTCGGGGGCCGGCTGCGGGCTCCCGGGCCCGACGGCGCGGCGAAGCGGTCCCGCAGGGTGCGGCCAACGGCGTGGCGACACGTGGCGGCGGGGGTGCTGGGCGGACACGTCCGGCGGCGAGATTTTTGTCCGGCGCGGCGCGGGGATGATTTCTAGGGTTTCGGAGGTAGGAGGAGATCCGAAAATCGGGGGGGTGTTTAAATAGGCATAGTGGGAGCTAGGAGAGTCCAAATGAGGTGCGGTTTTCGGCCACGCGATCGTGATCAAACGCTCTAGAACATGGAGTAGAGTTAGGTGGGTTTTGGGCCATATTGGAGGGGTGTTGGGCTGCAACACACACGAGGCCTTTTCGGTCCCTCGGTTAACCGTTGGAGTATCAAACAAAGTCCAAATGGTATGAAACTTGACAGGCGGTCTACCGGTAGTAAACCAAGGCTGCTTGGCAAGTCTCGGTCCAATCCGGAAATGTTTAATCCCCACACACGAAAGAAAGCTAGAAATGACCACCGGAGGAGAACGGAGCACCGGAATGCAAAACGGACAACGGGGAAAATGCTCGAATGCATGAGACGAACACGTATGCAAATGCAATGCACATGATGACATGATATGAGATGCATGACAACGATAACAACACACGGAGACAAAATCCGAACCCGAGGAAATAAATATAACTTAACACCGGAAACGGCAAGAGTTGGAGTACAAATAGGGAAAGTTATATCCGGGGTGTTACAACACTCCACCACTACGAAAGGATCTCGTCCCGAGATCTAGGACTGAAAGAACGCCGGGTACTCAGAACGGAGGTGATCCTCGCGTTCCCAGGTAGCTTCACGGTCGGAATGGTGTGACCACTTGACTTTGAGAAATTTCATTGACTTGTTGCGAGTCTTGCGTTCAGTCTCTTCAAGAATAGCAACTGGGTGCTCACGATAAGAGAGATCTTCTTGGAGCTCAATGTCCTCGAGGTTGACGGTGCGGTCAGGAGTCTTGAAGCACTTCCGAAGCTGAGAGACATGGAACACGTCATGAACATTTGCAAAGTTTGAAGGAAGCTCAAGTTGATAGGCGAGGTCGCCTCTCTTGCTGACCATCTTGAAAGGTCCCACGTATCTGGGGGCAAGCTTCCCTTTGATACCGAAGCGACGAGTACCTTTCATAGGAGAGACGCGAAGGTAAACATGATCTCCGATCTCGAAAGCCAAATCACGGTGCTTACTATCATAGTAGCTCTTCTGGCGGGATTGGGCTGCTTTGAGGTTATCACGAATGACTTTGCACATTTCTTCTGCCTCTGTGATTAAGTCATTACCCAAAAGCTGACGTTCACCGGCTTCAGACCAGTTGAGAGGGGTACGGCACTTCCTGCCATACAAAATTTCAAATGGGGCCTTGCCCGAACTTGCTTGAAAATTGTTGTTGTAGGAGAATTCAGCATAAGGAAGACAATCCTCCCACTTCATGCCGAAGGAGATCACACAAGCCCTGAGCATATCTTCAAGAATCTGGTTGACACGCTCGACTTGACCGCTTGTTTGAGGATGGAAAGCTGTGCTGAAGCGGATGTTAGTGCCCATGGCCTTCTGAAAAGAATCCCAAAACTTCGAGGTAAAGATGCTGCCACGGTCTGAAGAGATCACTTGAGGAATACCGTGCAGAGAGACAATTCGAGAGGTATAGAGTTCCACCAATTGAGCTGCAGTGATCGACTCTTTGATAGGCAGAAAATGAGCCACTTTGGTGAGTTTGTCGATGACAACGAATATAGCATCATTGCCACGCTTGGACTTTGGAAACCCAGTCACGAAGGCCATTTCAATGTGGTCAAACTTCCATTCTGGAATGGCAAGAGGTTGGAGGAGACCAGCTGGCCTTTGGTGTTCTGCCTTCACTCTTCTGCAGACATCACATTCATTCACGAATTGAGCGATCTCGCGCTTCATTCGAGTCCACCAATAAACTTGCTTAAGGTCCTGATACATCTTCGTGCTCCCAGGGTGGATGGAGAGGAGAGAATTGTGAGCCTCGTTCATGATCACTTCACGGAGGTCACCTTTGGGTACCACAATATGATCCTCGAAGAAAAGAGTGTCCTTGTCATCAAGGCGGTAGCACTTGTACTTGGGTTGACTCTTGGCAATCCCAATCTTCACCTTTTTCACCATAGCATCAAGTAGCTGGGCTTGGCGAATCTGGTCTTCTAAGGTAGGAGAGACTTGAAGGTTGGCGAGGAAACCTTGAGGAACAACTTGCAGATTAAGTTTGCGGAAAGCTTCACAAAGCTCGGGTTGATAAGGCTTAAGAATCAGACTGTTGCAGTAGGCCTTTCTGCTCAATGCGTCAGCAATCACATTGGCCTTGCCTGGAGTATACTCAATACTCGGATTATACTCTTGAATCATTTTGACCCATCGAGTTTGCCTGAGGTTGAGATTAGGCTGAGTGAAGATGTACTTGAGACTCTTGTGATCAGTGAAAATGTCCATTTTTCTTCCCAATAGGAGATGTCTCCAAGTCAAAAGAGCATGCACAATTGCCGCCAACTCGAGATCATGAGTGGGGTAGTTCTTATCATTAGGCTTCAACTTGCGAGAAGTATAAGCAACAACTTTCTTCTCTTGCATCAATACTGCGCCAAGACCTTGGAGAGAGGCATCACAAAAGACCTCGTACGGCTTGGATTCATCCGGTGGAGTTAGAACTGGAGCAGTGATCAATTTCTCTTTCAAAGTGTTGAAAGAAATATCACACTCCGGAGACCAAATGTACTTGACGTGCTTCTGAAGAAGATTAGAGAGAGGCTTCGCGATCTTAGAAAAGTTTTCAATGAATCTTCGGCAATAGCTTGCGAGACCGAGGAAGCTACGGAGCTGCTTCACATTCTGAGGAGGTTCCCAATTCACAATTGCAGACACCTTCTCAGGATTCACGGCAATGCCCTTGGCAGAGATGATATGACCAAGATAAAGAACCTCATCGAGCCAAAACTCACACTTGGAGAACTTGGCGTAGAACTGATGTTCCCTGAGCTTATCAAGAACCAAACGCAAGTGCTTGGCATGATCTTCCTTGTTCTTCGAGAAAACTAGAATGTCGTCGAGATAGACCAAAACGAAGTCATTGGTGTAGGCGTTGAAGATGAAATTCATCATGCATGAGAACATCGGAGGAGCGCTGGTGAGGCCAAAAGACATGACAGTGTATTCATATGAACCAAAGCTTGTTCTGAATGCTGTCTTGGGAATATCTTCTTCACGAATGCGAATCTGGTGATAACCCATACGGAGATCAAGCTTGGAGAATACTTGGGCACCTTTGAGTTGTTCGAACAACTCATTGATGTTGTGAAGTGGGTATTTGTTCTTGATGGTCTTCTTGTTCACTGGACGGTAATCAACACAAAGTCAGTCCGTTCCATCCTTCTTCTTCACAAAAAGAACACCACAACCCCACGGAGAAGAACTAGGCCGGATGAGACCCATTTTCTCTTGAATATTGAGTTGCTTCTTCAGCTCCTTCAACTCTTAAGGTCCGAGCTTGTAAGGACGTTTGCACACATGTTCCGTGCCAGGCTCAAGATCAATAACGAATTCAACTGGCTGGTGCGGAGGCATTCCTGGGAGCTCTTCTGGAAAGACGTCTTGATATTCGCAAACGACTGGAATTTGAGAGATGGCATCCAATTCACCCTTCTCATTGAGAGAAAACAGACGGATAGTATCATCACGAGCGGCAAAGACAATTACATCCTTAGGCGAATGAGTCAATTGAATCTGCCTGGCTGCACAATCAAGCTGAGCCTTGTGCTTAGAAAGCCAATCCATTCCGAGAATAAGATCAATATCCGAGTTACCAAGAACCACCGGAGAAGAGAGAAACTTGTAATCGCCCAATGTGATAGAAACATCTGGGGCAATAGCGCTTGCATTCATGAATTTACCCGGAGAAACAACAGATAACTGTCTAGGCAAATCTTGCAAAGGCAACTCATGCTTAGAAACAAATGGCCTCGAGATGAAACAATGCGATGCACCCGTGTCAAAAAGAACTTTTGCAGGAATATCATTAACAGGAAGGTTACCCATGATGACATCTGATGAGTCCTCTGCCTGAGCTACATTCATCAAATTGACCTTGGCAGACTTGGGGTTATGCTTGACCACATCTGTACTTGCCGATCTGACAGGAGGAGGAGGAAGACGCCTCTGGTTGAAACACTTGTTGGCATAGTGACCCTTCTGTTGGCACTTGTTGCACGTGACCTCTGAAAGCGGACGGTGGTACGGAGCACTCAATCTTGGAGCTTGAGACGAAGTCTTGTTCTGAAAGCCAGGGTTGGATGGGTGGGAAGAACCACTGCCACCTTTGCTCTTCTGCTGATACGGCTGACGGAACGGAGGAGGAGGAAGCCAATACTTCTGCTGCTTGGCCACTTGAGTAGAGGAAGAAGGAGTAACATCTCTGACTCGCTTCTTGGAAGCATCACACCTCAACTGAGCAGCCTCTTGCTTCAGTGCCATGTTGTAGAACTCATCGTACCTCAAGGGCTCAAAGAGAACAAGAGCTAGCTGAATATCTTCTCCGAGACCACCCCTGAACTGATATATCATGCTCTTCTCATCAGGCACGTCCTGCTTGGCAAAGCGGGCGAGCTTCTGAAACAACTTGTTGTAGTCATAGACAGACAAAGAGCCTTGCTTCAGATTGCGGAATTCCTCACGCTTGCTTTCAACCACGCTCTGGGGAATATGATGAGCTCGGAAATCTCGACGAAAATCATCCCAAGTGATAACACGTCCACCTCTGGAGTCCTTGTACTGCTGGAACCATTCTGCAGCTTGATCTTTGAGTTGGAAGGAAGCGAACTTAACAAAGTCCTCAGGCCTGACGTTACTGCACTCAAAATGCTTGCACAGATCCACTAGCCAATCGTCAGCATCGGTTGCCTCAACACAATTGCTGAAAGTCTTTGGCCCGTTAGCAAGGAACTGGTTGAGTGTAGCAAAGTGACTCTGATTGCTGCCTTGATTCCCTTGGTTGCGCTCTTGAAGAATTTGCATGATCAACTGTGTGTTTGCATTGGTTGCGGCCATCATAGCTTGCCATGCCTCTGGAGGAGGTGGAGGTGGTGGCGGATCAGGATTCGGAGTCGTGCGCGTTGGAGGAGCCATCCTGAAGAGGTTGACCACCATTAGCACATTGACAGATAAGTATTGAAGCTGAATCCAACAGAATGAAAATTGCAACATATAGTCTTCACATCCGAACAAAATGAACGAATGCATTCCTCTTGAAATGGTCACATATCCATAAATTGAGAAGCCACGTAGAATTAAGGTAGAGAAATAAATCAACAAGGTACGGATCAAGAATGAATAATCGGTAAGAAATCCCAATCTCAAACCAATATCTGTGGAAGAAAAACTAGAGCTACTAGAATTCCCACCTATGAAACTCCCGAACCTTTCCGGTTATGCAATCAGGTGTTGGGGATACAGGGGAAGCATAATATCTCACCCAAACTAGCAATTCCTACATCCAGCTATATCCATCCTTCAACACATAACCAAGAAACCTTCGGAAACCATCTACCTCAACCTTCGAAACGCATCCATTATACAAGTTATGGCGATACTCCCGAACTCCCGCCCTAGTACTGGGTGGCGTCGAGGTTATGTCACCAACGAACTACATAAAAGAGATTTTCGATGTCGGCGTACTAGACTCAGGTATTCCAGAACTGCAACAATAAAATTATGATGACAACACCTCAGAGCTCAACTCCCCGAGACACTTCCACTAAACCCCTGACAGGAGGCACCAAGACAATGTTCTCATCATAAAACCATCGGAACGATTCCAAGATACCCGCGTGATCCTAAAATTTTTTTAGTGAAATTTGAGAAGAGAAGAGTCAAAACTCTATGTCAGGATGCCTTACCAGAGCGATGAGGAGACTGGGAAGTAAAAAGAATTCCTAATCTCTCCGATATATAATTCCTAAAAGACTCAAAACATTTTTCTAGACACAACTCGGCCGCTAAAAACGATCAAGCAATGGGGCTCCTAAGGTCGGGGAAGGCTCTGATTACCAACTTATAACACCCTCGATGCAACTATAGCTCCCACGTGTCGAGGCATGACTCAGAGACATATTCGCATCGAAGGCATATGTCGCAAGTTAGGCAATCTTCACAACATCCCATGTAATATGAACAACAAAGGGGAGATAACATAGTTGGCTTACACTCGCCACGTCAAACAAGTACATAAATAACATACATCATCCAAACACTCATGGCCCGACTACGGCGCCAAAATAAAAGAGAACCCAACATGCGACACGGTCCCAATCACCCCCAACTAGGCACCACTACTGATCATCGGGAAAGGAAACATAGTAACGTTGAGAGTCTTCATCGAACTCCCACTTGAGCTCATACGCGTCACCTGGAGCGGAATCATCAGGCCCTGCATCTGGTATAATAGTAATCTGTGAGCCACAGGGACTCAGCAATCTCGCACCCTCGCGATCAAGACTATTTAAGCTTATAGGTAAGGCAAGGTAAAATATGAGTGGAGCTGCAGCAAGCGACTAGCAAGTATGGTGCCTCACTTATTCAGAAAGGAGAGCGAGAAGAGGAGGCAAAGCGCGAGCGAGAAACTAGAGAGCAACCTGCGCAAACATTACTCCAACACCGTGTCCACTTCCCGGACTCCGCCGAGTAGAGGCCATCGCGGTAACACACTCGGTTGATTCATTTTAATTAATTAAGGTTCAAGTTATCTACAACCGGACATTAATAAATCCCCATCTGCCCATAACCGCGGGCACGGCTTTCGAAAGTTCAAATCCCTGCAGGGGAGTCCCAACTTAGCCCATGACAAGCTCTCACGGTCAACGAAGGAATAGACCTCCTCCCAAGACATTCCGATCAGACTCGGTATCTCGGTAATTCAAGACACTTCGACAGGTTAAAACAAGACCAGCAACACCGCCCGAATGTGCCGACAAATCCCGATAGGAGCTGCACATATCTGTTTCTCAGGGCACACTCAGATGAGCCAGACGTCGGGTAGGCCAGCCCAGAGTTGCCCCTGGTAGCCCCGGACATCGCTCGGTTGGACCAACACTCGGAGGAGCACTGGCCCAGGGGGGTAAAATAAGATGACCCTTGAGTCTGCAGAACCAAGGTTGGGCATTGTTGGAAAAGCTTTAATCAAGGCGAAATATCAAGGGGTTCCCATTATAACCCAACCGCGTAAGGAACGCAAAATCCGGGAACGTAACACCGATATGACAGAAACTAGGGCGGCAAGAGTCGAACAAAACACTAGGCGAGAGGCCGAGCGTTCCACCCTTTACCAAGTATATAGATGTATTAAGATAACATGGCAATATAATGATATCCCAACAAGTAAATAAATGTTCCAACAAGGAACGGGCTCCAATCTTCACCTGCAACTAGCAACGCTATAAGAGGGGCTGAGCGAAGTGGTAACATAGCCAATCAACGGTTTGCTAGGACAAGGTGGGTTAGAGGTTTGACATGGCAATTTGGGAGGCTTGCAAGCAAGTGGTAGGCATCGTAGCATTGGCATAGCAAAAGAGCGAGCAAAACTAGCATAGCAAAGATAGTAGTGATTTCAAGGGTATGATCATCTTGCCTGCACAGTTGTCAGAGTTGACTGGATCCTCAAAAGCAAACTCAACGGGCTCCTCATTAGCGAACTCGTCTCCCGACTCTTCCCAAACAATACAAACAAGCAACAAGGATACAATCAACCATGTGCAAACTCAAACAACACGATGCAAAGATGATATGCTATGCGGGATGCGATGCGGGATGCAAAATGCAAAATATGACAGGAAATGCATGAACCTGGCCTCAACATGGAAATCCAAGTGTGCCACTGGAAAGATGATATGAAATCGCTTGAAAACGATATAAAGAACGCCGGAATCGGAGTTACGGTTTGGAAATGGCAAGCGATTCAAAAATGACACCGGTCTGCGATTTACGGCAAGTAGGCATCTAAATGCAATGAGATGAACATGCTACAGCACCCAAACATGACAACAAAATACATGGCAGGGATGCACACAAGATGCTTAACAAAAGTCTAGCACTGAGCTACGGCCAAATCATCCATTAACAGGTTCAAACAAGCATGGCAAAAACGCATATTGCAAACAGATCTCAGACTTAGTGAAATTAACACTTGTCTGGAATTTCAGATCAGGTAGCCCTCTTCGGAGCAACAAAACTACATGCTATAGGACCTGAACATGGCAAAGTAAAGCATGGCATGGAGCTACTCAAAGATCTTAACAAAAGTCCCTTAGTGACCTTGAGCCAAAAGGGATCCGAAAATACAATTGCAAGCATGTGAACATAGCAAAAACATAATCAGTTTCAGACTTAGTGAAAAACTGACACATGCTGAAATATAACTTAAGTAGGCATGTTTACGAGCTCGATGCACTCACTATATATCAAGTCATGGCAAGACAAGCATACATCTATCAAGAAGGCACAAAATTCAAGCTAGACATGGCAAGAACAGTAGCATAGCATGCACGGATCAACTACAACATCACCGGCAAAATTGCAAACAAGTTGACAATCTGCCCAGATTCACAAAGTAGCAAAAGTAGAGCTCGATTGACTCAAGCTAGGGTCCTCCATAATTGCAAACAAAGACATGGATGGATAGAGCACTACAAGATTAACAAAACTCCCTTACTGATCATCCTCAAAAGAGGCACGGATCACTAGGAAACAACAAGAACATATGGCATCATGAGATAAACAGCTCCAGGACTTAGTGAAATTACGAAGTCCCTGAAAACAGACTTAGCAAGTGCACCACTTTGCAAGCTTGCACAAGTCACCACACACATCCTAAAAATACATGGGTTGCACCTCTGGAAAGATGACAAAACCCTTAACAAAACACATGTAGAACTCACGGGCATATCATGCACACAATAATCATGGCAAAAATGACGGAAGTGCTAAATGGAGTAGTAGATCTGACAATTAACTCAAGTAGCCCTCTTCTAACAGCATTTCGGGCATCAAGATGAACTCTAATGAAAATGATGCAATGGAATGAAATGATGTATTCTCTGAGATGAACATTTGATATG
>NC_041390.1:468066592-468068739 GCF_002162155.2 Triticum dicoccoides
GGAGGCGCGGGGCTTCGGGCCTCGGGGGCCGGCTGCGGGCTCCCGGGCCCGGCGGCGCGGCGAAGCGGTCCTGCGGGGCACAGCCAACGGCGTGGCGACACGTGGCGGCGGGGGTGCTGGGCGGACACGTCCGGTGGCGAGATTTTTGTTCGGCGCGGCACGGGGACGATTTCTAGGGTTTCGGAGGTAGGAGGAGATCCGAAAATCGGGGGGGGTGTTTAAATAGGCATAGTGGGAGCTAGGAGAGTCCAAATGAGGTGCGGTTTTCGGCCACGCGATCGTGATCGAACGCTCTAGAACATGAAGCAAAGTTAGGTGGGTTTTGGGCCAAATTGGAGGGGTGTAGGGCTGCAACACACACGAGGCCTTTTCGGTCCCTCGGTTAACCGTTGGAGTATCAAACGAAGTCCAAATGGTACGAAACTTGACAGGCGGTCTGCCGGTAGTAAACCAAGGCCGCTTGGCAAGTCTCGGTCCAATCCAGAAATGTTTAATCCCCACACACGAAAGAAAGCTAGAAATGACCACCGGAGGAGAACGGAGCGCCGGAATGCAAAGCGGGCAACGGGGAAAATGCTCGAATGCATGAGACGAACACGTATGCAAATGCAATGCACATGATGACATGATATGAGATGCATGACAATGATAACAACACACGGAGACAAAATCCGAACCCGAGGAAATAAATATAACTTAACGCCGGAAACGGCAAGAGTTGGAGTACAAATAGGGAAAGTTATATCCGGGGTGTTACAAGAGGGCCGGCTAGGGCAGGCCATGCGCCCCTCCCCCTCTAGTCCGAATTGGACTAGGGAAGGGGGCGCCCCCCCCTTTCCTTCTCCCTTCTCCTCCTTCCTTTCCCCCTCCTAGTAGGACTAGGAAAGGGGAGTCGTACTCCTACTAGGAGGAGGACTCCTCCTCTCCAGGCGCGCCATAAGGGCCGGCCGGCCTCCCCCTTGCTCCTTTATATATGGGGGCAGGGGGTACCCTAGGACACACAAGTTGACCATTGATCTGTTAGCCGTGTGTGGTGCCCCCTCCGGCATAATCCACCTCGGTCATATCGTCATAGTGCTTAGGCGAAGCCCTGCGCCGGTAATGAAGGAAATATGCCCTATAGGTAATAATAAAGTTATTATTTATTTCCTCATATCATGATAAATGTTTATTATTCATGCTAGAATTGTATTAACTGGAAACTTAGTACATGTGTGAATACATAGACAAACAGAGTGTCACTAGTATGCCTCTACTTGACTAGCTCATTAATCAAAGATGGTTAATTTCCTAACCATAGACATGAATCGTCATTTGATTAACGAGATCACATCATTAGGAGAATGATGTGATTGACTTGACCCATTCCGTTAGCTTAGCACTTGATCGTTTAGTTTACTGCTATTGCTTTCTTCATGACTCATACATGTTCCTATGACTATGAGGTTATCCAACTCCCGATTACCGGAGGAACACTTTGTGTGCTAAGAAATGTCACAACGTAACTGGGTGATTATTAAGGTGCTCTACAGGTGTCTCCGATGGTACTTTTTGAGTTGGCATAGATCAAGATTATGATTTGTCACTCCGATTGTCGGAGAGGTATCTCTGGGCCCACTCGGTAATGCGCATCACTATAAGCCTTGCAAGCATTGTAACTAATGAGTTAGTTGCGAGATGGTGTATTACGGAACGAGTAAAGAGACTTGCCGGTAACGAGATTGAACTAGGTATTGAGATACCGACGATCGAATCTCGGGCAAGTAACATACTGATGACAAAGGGAACAACGTATGTTGTTATGCGGTTTGACCGATAAAGATCTTCGTAGAATATGTGGGAGCCAATATGAGCATCCAGGTTCCGCTATTGGTTATTGACCGGAGACGTGTCTCGGTCATGTCTACATAGTTCTTGAAGCCGTAGGGTCCGCACGCTTAAAGTTCGGTGACGATCGGCATTATGAGTTTTTTGTGTTTTGATTCACCGAAGGTAGTTCGGAGTCCCGGACATGATCACGGACATGACGAGGAGTCTTGAAATGGTCGAGACATAAAGATCAATATATTGGACGACTATATTCGGACACCGGAAGTGTTCCGGGTGGTTTCGGAGAAAATTGGAGTGCCGGAGGGTTACCGGACCCC
>NC_041390.1:468069092-468077335 GCF_002162155.2 Triticum dicoccoides
AGAAATAGTGGGCCTTATGGGCCTTAGTGGAGAGAGAGAGAGAGAGGGCTGGCCTAGGGCAGGTCGCGCGCCCCTCCCCCTCTAGGTCCGAATTGGACTAGGAGAGGGGGGCGGCGCCCCCCTTTCCTTCTCCCTCTCCCCCTTCCTTTCCCCCTCCTAGTAGGAGTAGGAAAGAGGGGAGTCCTACTCCTACTAGGAGGAGGACTCGTCCTCCTGGCGCGCCTATAGGGGCCGGCCAGCCTCCCCCCTTGCTCCTTTATATACGGGGGCAGGGGGCACCTCTAGACACACAAGTTGATCTGTTGATCTCTCCCAGCCGTGTGTGGTGCCCCCCTCCACCATAATCCACCTCGATCATATCGTAGCGGTTCTTAGGCGAAGCCCTGCGTCGGTAGCATCATCATCGCCGTCATCATGTCGTCGTGCTGACGAAACTCTCCCGTGAAGCTCTGCTAGATCGGAGTTCGTGGGACGTCATTGAGCTGAACGTGTGCTGAACTCGGAGGTGCCGTGCGTTCGGTACTTGGATCGGTCGGATCATGAAGACATACGACTACATCAACCGCATTGTGCTAACACTTCTGCTTTCGGTCTACAAGGGTACATGGACACACTCTCCCTCTCGTTGCTATGCATTACCATGATCATGTGTGTGCGTAGCATTTTTTTTGAAATTACTACGTTCCCCAACAATGGCATCTGAGCCTGGTTTATGCATAGATGTTATATGCACGAGTAGAACACAAGTGAGTTGTGGACGATACAAGTCATACTGCTTACCAGCATGTCACACTTTGGGTCGGCGGTATTGTTGGATGAAGCGGCCCGGACCGACATTACGCGTACGCTTACGCGAGACTGGTTCTACCGACGTGCTTTGCACACAGGGGACTGGTGATGACCCACAAGTGTAGGCGATCTATCGTAGCCTTTTCGATAAGTAAGAGTGTCGAACCCAATGAGGAGCAGAAGGAAATGATAAGCAGTTTTCAGTAAGGTATTCTCTGCAAGCACTGAAATTATCGGTAACAGATAGTTTTGTGATAAGGTAATTTGTAACGAGTAGCAAGTAATAGAAGTAAATAAGGTGCAGCAAGATGTCCCAATCCTTTTTGTAGCAAAGGACAAGCCTGGACAAACTCTTATATGAAGTAAAGCACTCCCGAGGACACATGGGAATTATCGTCAAGCTAGTTTTCATCACGTTCATATGATTCGTGTTCGGTACTTTGATAATATGATATGTGGGTGGACCGGTGCTTGGGTGTTGTCCTTACTTGGACAAGCATCCCACTTATGATTAACCCCCATTGCAAGCATCCGCAACTACAACAGAAGTATTAAGGTAAACCTAACCATAGCATGAAACATATGGATCCAAATCAGCCCCTTACGAAGCAACGCATAAACTAGGGTTTAAGCTTCTGTCACTCTAGCAACCCATCATCTACTTATTACTTCCCAATGCCTCCCTCTAGGCCCAAACAATGGTGAAGTTTCATGTAGTCTACATTCACATGACACCATTAAAGGGATGACAACATACATCTCATCAAAATATCGAACGAACACCAAATTCACATGACTACTAATAGCAAGACTTCTCCCATGTCCTCAGGAACAAACGTAACTACTCACAAAGCATATTCGTGTTCATAATCAGAGGGGTATTAATATGCATAATGGATCTGAACATATGATCTTCCACCAAGTAAACCAACTAGCATCAACTACAAGGAGTAATCAACACTACTAGCAACCCACAGGTACCAATATGAGGTTTGGATACAAAGATTGGATACAAGAGATGAACTAGGGTTTAAGATGAGATGGTGCTGGTGAAGATGTTGATGGAGATTGACCCCCTCCCGAGGAGAGGATCGTTGGTGATGACGATGGTGATGATTTCCCCCTCCCGGAGGGAAGTTTCCCTGGCAGAACAGCTCTGCCGGAGCCCTAGATTGGTTCCGCCAAGGTTCCGCCTCATGGTGGCGGAGTTTTGTCCCGTGAGCTTGCTTGTGATTTTTTCCTCGAGGAAAGACCTCATATAGTAGAAGATGGGCATCGGAGGGCCACCAGGGGGGCCATGAGGTAGGGGGCGTGCCCAGGGGGGTTGGGCGCGCCCCCCACCCTTGTGGCTGGTGGGTGGCCCCCCTCTGGTACTTCTTGCACCCAATATTTTCTATATATTCTGAAAAGTGACGACGACATGACAAGGAAGCTAGGAGTTTGATGGGAGACGCCGCGCTAGGAGGAGAGGACGACGAACCCAAGGAGATTCGTTCTGAAGACTACATCATCATAGACGACACCGACTCCGACCCGGATAGTAGTGATGATCACTATGAAGACAAAGCTGGAGCGGATGTCATGGAGTCTTCCGCCGATCAAAATTTCTAGTAGATGAAGCTGGAGCGGATATCATGGAGACTACTAGAATCAGGCACTTCGCCATCTGCCATGGCAGATGGCAAAGGCACGGATGGCTGATGGCAAAGGGCTTTGCCATCAGCCAGCAGATGGCAAAGGGCTGGCTGAATAAACTTTGGTAAAGGCTTCTTTGCCGTCGGCTGGCAGATGGCAAAGAGCCTGCAGCCTTTGCCATCTGCTGGCGGATGGCAAAGAGAACAAATAGGCCAGACGAGCACTGCACGGATTGCTGCCACGTGGCCTCTTTGCCATCTGCCAGCGGATGGCAAAGCTCTTTGCCATTGGCCAGCAGATGGCAAAGTGCCTATATTGCCTCATTTAATTTTGTTTTTTCTTATATCAATTCATTTTCACAGAAAATCAAACATATATATATGACCAATATAGCATATTCAACACATATTACCAATAGTCATGAACGCAAATATACCCAACACATATCCAACACTTGTTACCAGTAGTAGCAAGTTTCATCCATACATATACATAATTTCATCAATATTACACAGTTTCATCATAGGTAGCAAGTTTTACAAAGTCAAAACAAAAACTAAAGACAAGCACTCCATCAACCCAAGCTTCCGTGATCTGAAGCAAATCTACAAAATGGGAAAGAAGAAAGTTAGAATAAGAAGACTAGAAGAAGAAGACTAGAAGAAGGAGATTATTATGATGCAACTAAAATGTGAAGATTATTATGATGCAACTTATATCTGTAAAATAGGTCATTTTGGAGCTAAGTATGGTTATTATGTCATTTTTGAGCCAGCTAAGCATACTAAGTCATTTTGGTGTAAAAATGCTAAGTAAGGTCATTTTGGAACTAATAAGTTTATTATGTCATTTTGGAGCTAGCTAAGCATATGAAGTCATTTCAGAACTAAAATATGTCATTTCGTAAGCATATTATGTCATTCTAGAGCTAGCTAAGCATATTAAGTCATTTGGAGGAAAAAATGCTAAGTATAGGTCATTTTAGAGCTATCTTAGGTTAAATAGGTCAATTTTTGAGCTAGCTAAGCATATTAAGTCATTTTGGAGGGAAAAAATGCTAACTATAGGTCATTTTAAAGCTATCCTAGGTTAAATAGGTCAGTTTTGAGCTAATTAAGCAAAGCACTAGGCAAAACTTACCGTCAACCCGTAGGTGAAGGATCGGGGTTCTTGCTCGCGGTAGTGGCAGACGGAGGGGGATCGGGGTTCTTGCTCGCGCCAATGGCAGACGTCGATGCTTGTCGGGAGTTATGCTGCACCAAATTAAAGATCATTTGCAATGTCCTGTTAGCATGATACAACTCAAATGTGAAGACTAATAAGTAATGTCCATTCAAATGAAACTCACCGTGTCCGCCGGAGCAATGACTAGCATCGGCGGAGGGGTCTGACCATTCTTCTCGCACATGGACTGCACATTTGGTTTTGACGAGTCAGTCATATTAGTTATAATGAAAGGAACATTGCGTGCATGATTTAGCTAATATGCAGAAGAAACTTACTACGAAGAGCTCGTATATGGCCTGGTTAGCCAAGTCGTTCTGGTTCCTCTCCTCCTCCAAAAGCCTAGCCGTCCTCTTCTCAGTCTCCCTATCCTTCTCCACCGCCTGCCTCCTTTCCTCCGCCAGAAGCTCCTGGGTCTTTGCTCTCTCTTCCTCAATAGCAGCCTGCAACACCACTCCTCTTTAGCATTGTAATCATCGACATCCGCACACATAATGTAATGGAGGAAAGGTATCTGATTCTGTATAACTAACCTTGATTTCGAGATCCATTGGTCGTGGAAGAGGCCTTATCTCAAGATCGGAGCTCGTCTGGCGCCTCTTGATCTGCCGGAGAGTGCTAGTACAACGTATCAGTCCATCCCCAATGGCTAACAAGCCATGGTTCCTCCCGCCACCAGATATCATCACCAGCTCTAGATCAATAGGCTGGCTCGGGTTAAAGTCCGGCCCTTTCCTCGCCTTCCCCTCGTCTTTGTACCTCACGAGCTTGTTGTGGGAGGCGTGGTTGGTGAAGTTCTTTGGATCATCGATATCAGACTCAGAGAATGCCTTGGCCTTCTTATACGGGGCACTATGAGCCATGGCATAGAGGTCGAATAGCTCTGGCACATCCATCTTGTTGTGCCGCTCCTAAAAGAGAGGAACAAAGTATTAGTTAAGGGCTCAAGCTAGCATGAAGAATGAATTTGTATGAATCATGAAGCAAACCACATACCCAGTTATCCCCGTACTGATATAGGTTGACGCTTATCACGCCCCTAGACCGGAGCTTCAGATGCCTTCCAGGGTTTCCGGGATTCGTCGTGTGATTTGTTTGGTTCATTTCATTCATCATTGCATCATGTGCATTACATCATGTCATCATGCCATCATGTCATTTCTTTTCTTAACTCAGCTAAATAAGTGGCATGGATCTTTGATCCATTTAAATCGAGGGAATTCACATGGTGATTCTCTTTATAACATATCCTCCCGATATTATGGAGCTATATTAAATATCCCATCTTCGGAATAACCCATAACACACGTGCAAAATATTTTCCATGTCTATTCCTCTTCGAATTTGACCTTCAAACCTTGCCAATATTTCTCATCTCTTTTATCGAGGCTCCTCAAAAAAATCTCAGCCCATTTAGAGTCCTTTCGAATGGGTTTCAAAATTCAAACATGTTGAATTAAATTCAACATGTGCGAATCTTTTGTTCTCCAAAAATCCTCTTGCCATTTTATTTAAATTCCTCACATTTTTTCGAGTCCGGGAAAATTATCCGCGTGTCCAACTTCTTCCCCTAACCTCCCTTTCTTTTCTTTCTTATCTCTGTTTTGTTTTTTTTCTTTAGAGTCAGAGAGAGAGAAGAGAGAGCCCACCTCCCTGGCCATTTGCTCCTCTCGGCCCAAGGCCTCCCGCGGCCTCCTAGGCTCAGCCGCCTCTACAACCCTAACCTCGCTCAGCCTCTTTCCCTCTCGATCCCCTCCTTCCTCCTGGCGCCGCCACACACGCATAGAGAGAGGGGCAGCGCCAGAACCCCGCGCCCGATCCCCTGGTGTTGTGCTCGATCCCCGCGTCTCTCCCTCACAATCTCCCCCGTTCCGCCAGAGGATCCCCTCTCCTCGACCTTCCATCTTCCCCCGCCGATGCCGCCAGCGGCCACCCCGGCCAGCCTCTGGTCACCTGCAGGCGACCTTGTCGCCCCCTGGTTCTCCTCCTAGCCTCGTGCCCGAGCTGCTCGTCCAGGAGCACCACGCCGGCCGCCCGCTCTGTCCTCCTCGCACTGGATTCGACGAGTCCAAGTGCCGCCGTTCCCGCGTCGCTGTAGGGCCTCCCTCCTGCCGCGAGCTCCACCTCCCATGGCCGCCGCCGCCGTCGTGCCTACCCCACTGGAGCGCCCCGCCGCCTCGGGTCTCCTCCGCCCGGGTCCTCTCGCGTCGCCACCCGCAGGTTCCGGCACTACCTCAAGCGCCCCCGCGCCCCTACATCGAGCCGCCAGGGCGTGGGTCGACGGATGCCGCCTCCTTTGCGCGAGCTCGCCTCCGCCTCTACTCCTGCTGCTGCTCAGCCCTGCTTCGCCTTGCCACCGCGAGCACCGGATGCTCCGGTGAGCCCGCGCCAGCCAGCAACCTCCTGTTGCCCTTGCCCCATGCTTCTACCACTCCTGCGAGCACCCCATCTGTGAAACCTGCCGCCGTCGGAGGCGACCAGTTCATCGTGTCCTTTTGAACGCTATCAACCGAGGCCTTTTTGGTGTTGTTTTGGATCTCGCCAAGGCCTCTTGTTCTTGGGTTTTCGGCAAGCAGCATGAGGACCGAGGACTCGAAGCAATCGGTCCTTCAAGTTTTTCAGAGACCACGCGGAGTCGCCGAGTACCCCGACACCCGGAGCCCCTTGGAAACGTCAAGTTCGACTACCGTAGCGCCGAAGACCTTGGATGCCCGAACGAGTGCTGACCGAAACGCCTAAGTACCACTACTTCCACGACGACCGTTGTCCGCCAAGTACACCTTCGGACACCAAGTTCCTCTTTAAAACGTACGACTACTCGGCGTTGCGTCAAGTACCCCTATGGCCGGAGCCCTCGGATCCATCAAGTTCGCCTATGAACCGAGAACAACTACCGTCTCTGAAGAACCGTGTAACAGAACCGTCAAGTTCGACTATGACTCGTGTACGACTATGCAGGATTCATCGGACGCCAATTTCAACGATGCATCAAGTTCCTCGCCGTGACCCCGAACATCTACGGAAACTCGCGCAACGATAAACATGTACCACTATCATCGCCGAGATCATGAGATCCTCTACCGTCGACCCTAGAGCATGCGAGAACGACTACTTCCACTATGAATGTCCCAAAAACGTCTACTTCCCCTACACCGCATCGAACTCGAACCGCTTCGATAACGCACGCTTCGAAGGTATAACCCCGAGACGACCGCCCGTGAATGAAAGCATGTGTGATGTATGAGATGCTCATGCTTGCTCCGTGCTTGAATTGTCGGTGCATGTTTCCCCTCTTTTGCCTTGTCACCGTCGTCGACCCGTGGGAACCCGGTAACCGGGATCACCCCACCATCTTTTGCACGCTCCCGTCACACTTCCTTTGCACCGATATCTCCATGAGCTACCGGAACCGTTATGTTGCCGAGGCATCATTTTCGGAATTGTTGCCGTGGCACCCCCTTCGTTTTCGCCACGATGACAAATGCCTTATATCTTATCATGTCAACATTTTCTTAAAATTGCATAAACTTGAACATGTCATCCGCATCATGTTAACAACATTAAGATGTTTAAAATTGCTATTTGCTTTAAATTGCTAATGCACATGAGGATATACCGGAATTGTTGTTTGATGTTTCCGGCCTCATTTAAAATGCCTAACTATGTTTTCACTCATGTTTCACCTCTTGCCATGTTAACCATCCTTTAATATTGTTGAGTACCTAACTGGGAGTGAACTAAATAATTGATGTGGTGTTCCGTCAATATGCAACTCGTTGCATATTGAGCTCCACTTAATTTGTAGGATTGCTTGTGCACTTTGCCATGCCATGCCTCATTAATCCGGACATGCATCATACTTGATTGTGCATCATGCCATGATTATGTGATGGTTGTTTACTATGTTGTGCTTCTTTCCGGTGTTGCTTCTTCGGGTTGGTTCCGATAACGTCGCGTTTGTGAGGAACCGTTCGACTACGTCCGTTTGTCTTCTTCATGGACTCGTTCTTCTTCCTTGCGGGATTTCAGGCAAGATGACCATACCCTCGAAATCACTTCTATCTTTGCTTGCTAGATGCTCGCTCTTTTGCTATGCCTATGCTGCGATACCTACCACTTGCTTATCATGCCTCCCACATTGTTGAACCAAGCCTCTAACCCACCTTGTCCTAGCAAACCGTTGTTTGGCTATGTTACCGCTTTGCTCAGCCCCTCTTATAGCATTGTTAGTTGCAGGTGAAGATTGAAGTTTGTTCCTTGTTGGAACATGGAGATGTTGTTCCTTGTTGGAACATCTTTACTTGTTGGGATATCACAATATCTCTTATCTAATTAATGCATCTATATACTTGGTAAAGGGTGGAAGGCTCAGCCTTATGCCTGGTGTTTTGTTCCACTCTTGCCATCCTAGTTTCCGTCATATCGGTGTTATGTTCCCGGATTTTGCGTTCCTTACGCGGTTGGGTTATAATGGGAACCCCTTGACAGTTCACCTTGAATAAAACTCCTCCAGCAATGCCCAACATTGGTTTTACCATTCGCCACCTAGCCTTTTCTTTCCCTTGGGTTCTGCAGACTCAAGGGTCATCTTTATT
>NC_041390.1:468077496-468101302 GCF_002162155.2 Triticum dicoccoides
CGGGGCCAGTGCTCCTCTGAGTGTTGGTCCGACCGAGTAGACTGCGGGGCCACCTCGGGGCAACTTGAGGGTTGGTTTTACTCGTAGGATGTCTCATCTGAGTGTGCCCTGAGAACGAGATATGTGCAGCTCCTATCGGGATTTGTCGGCACATTCAGGCGGTGTTGCTGGATTTGTTTTACCATTGTCGAGGATGTCTTGTAACCTGGATGCCGACCCTGATCGGATTGTCTTGGGAGAAGGAATATCCTTCGTTGACCGTGAGAGCTTGTGATGGGCTAAGTTGGGACACCCCTGCAGGGATTTTGAACTTTTGAAAGCCGTGCCCGCGGTTATGGGCAGATGGGAATTTTTTAATGTCCGGTTGTAGAAAACCTGAAGTTGATCTTAATTAAAATACATCAACCGTGTGTGTAACCGTGATGGTCTCTTCTCGGCGGAGTCCGGGAAGTGAACACGGTGTTGGAGTAATGTTTGACGTAGGTTGTTCTAGGATCACTTCTTGATCATAGTTGTTCGACCATGCCGTTGATCTCTCTTCTCGCTCTCATTTGCGTATGTTAGCCACCATATATGCTAGTCGCTTGCTGCAGCTCCACCTCATACCTTTTACCCTTCCTATAAGCTTAAATAGTCTTGATCGCGAGGGTGTGAGATTGCTGAGTCCCCGTGACTCACAGATACTTCCAAAACCAGCTTGCAGGTGCCGAGGATACCGTGCAGATGACACAACCAAGCTCAAGGAGGAGCTCGATGAAGATCTTGTCCTTTGTGTTGTTTCATTCTAGTTGATCAATAGTGGAGCCCAGTTGGGGTCGATGGGGGACCTTGTCGCATTTGGGGTTCTTCTTTTATTTTGGTTCCGTAGTCGGACCTTGATTGTATTTGGATGTTGTAATGTTGTATTCATGTATTTGTGTGAAGTGGCGATTGTAAGCCAACTATGTATCTTTTCCCCTATTGTATTACATGGGTTGTTTGTGAAGATTACCTCACTTGCAACATTGCTTTCAATGCGGTTATGCCTTTAAGTCGTGCTTCGACACGTGGGAGATATAGCCGCATCGAGGGCATTACAAGTTGGTAATCAGAGCCTTCCCCGACCTTAGGAGCCCCCTGCTTGATCGAATCGCTGGTGTTATTGAGTCTAAAAATGTTTTGAGTCATTTAGGAATTATATATATCGAAGAGTTAGGACTTCTTTTTACTCCTCAGTCCCTTCATCGCTCTGGTGAGGCATCTTGACGTAGAGTTTTGACTCTTCTCTTCTCAAATTTCACTAAAAAAATTTAGGATCACGCGAGTATCTTGGAATCGTTCCGATGGTTTTGTGACGAGAACATTGTTCTTGGTGCCTCCTGTCATTTAGGGGTTGTGGCAGTGTCCCGAGGAGTTGAGCTCCGAGGTGTTGTCGTCACAATTTTATCGTTGCAGTTCTGGAATACCTGAGTTCAGTTTCGCCGACATCGAAAATCTCTTTTATACAGTTGTTGGTGAGATAACCTCGACGCCACCCAGTACTGGGGCAGGAGTTCGGGAGTATTGCCATAACTCGTATAACGGATGCTTTTCGAAGGTTGAGGTAGATGATTTCTGAAGGTTTCTTGGTTATGTGTTGAAGG
This sequence comes from Triticum dicoccoides, assembly GCF_002162155.2. Classification (NCBI taxonomy): domain Eukaryota; kingdom Viridiplantae; phylum Streptophyta; class Magnoliopsida; order Poales; family Poaceae; genus Triticum; species Triticum dicoccoides. The sequence continues at coordinate 468,079,119 of NC_041390.1, forward strand.
ATGGATACAGCTGGATGTAGGATTTGTTAGTTTGGGTGAGATATTATGCTTCCCCTATATCCCCAGCGCCTGATTGCATAGCCGGAAAATTTTGGGAGTTTATAAGTGGTAATTCAAGTAGCTCTTAGGATATCTTTCTGACAGATGTATGATACGAAATTGGGGTTCGACGTCTAGTGGTCCGCTTATTCACGGTTGGTTTCACAGTGGTCTCGTTGTGTCTTAAAGAGTCCTTGGCTATGCCGACTCGGGGACGCTTCGTATGTCATGTGCACTGCCTTGTACATGATGGTGCTGTATGATCGAGCCCGTGTAGGCCCCACCACGAAAACTTCGGACGAAATCTCTATCATATGTTTGTTCTGGCTTATTCTGCAAGCCAATCCTTTGTTTTTGTTTTGGTTTGTGGTATTCGAGTTGCTTCGAAGTCAAATGTGGATTCCATACCTTTCCCCAAATGGTGTTCTCATACTCCGATGTGAATACTAATCCTTCTCGATCATCGAGTTTTTCATGTCAATCCTTTTCACTGGTGTGCTTCTCTTCAAGTGGATCCGATCATTTCAACATCCGCAAGATCAAGTATTAGTTTCTTCTGAACGGTGTTTGTTTCATCCGTCTCCAAGTTGCCTTTGTTTTTCCCGCCCTCCCACCCTTGTTTCTTCAAGGACTCAGATTTCTTAATCAAGTATCTTTTTATTCATGTGAAGTCTCTCCATTCTTTTCCTTCATGTTCTTACCCGGTGATTCTCATGAAGATTCTAACGAAGCTTCAAGTTCGTCACTCTTCACTCGTTTTCTTCTCCGGTGGATTCAAATCAAGCTTTCGGTGTTGATCTCATATCCCTTTTTCCTCGTTTCAAATACCTTCTCATGCCGGTGCACCTCTTTATCATTCACTTCTCGTTATTCAATTGTTCCGGAGTGCTGAAGATATCTCAGAAGACTCACGGTTACATTCTCGATCCATTCAGGTTATTTCGAGGTTGTTATCTCATTCAAGTCATTTTATTTAACCGGTACAAATCTCTCTTCCAAGCAATCATTCTACGGTGTTTCTTTTGAGTGTTCCCTAACCCACAGGTCTTTTCCCAGGATCTTACCTGACTCTTCTTATTTTCCCGAAGCTATCATCAAATTTTATTTTCGAAGTTTGACGTAAGAATGATTGTCATCAGTCTTATGTTTTTCTCCAAGATCTTTCAAATTCTTTTCATCGTTGGTTCAACCTTTCCATTCTTCATTCCGGAGTGTCTAAATAATTCATGACGGTGTTTCTTGTCATCATTCTCAACTTTTGAAGACCGAAGAAGAATTTTCCTCCATATCTTGCTCCATTCTCTTCAAGATTCATGGGTCTAGCTTGATGCCATCCTCTCATAATTGTTTTTGAGCGTGAGAATTCTTTTCACCCATCCGGAGCATTTCATGAGTTGTTTTCCATTTCTTTCCTCCGAAGGCCATCTTTACAAATATTATTCATTTCAGCTTTTAGCTCGCATTCTCCAAATCTTACCGGTGCATCGTTCAAATATCCTCTAATCAGTTCATGATCTCTTCGTTCTCATGGATCTAAATTCTCTCAAGCATCTTCGTTATTTGCTAATTCTTACCAGCGATTCTTCCCTTTTACTTCGTTCGTTTTCAATTCTTACGGTGGTTCATTCAAGAGTTCCCTTCCTTGGTTATCATATCAATTCATTCGTTGTTTTCCAAATCCCACCGGTGGTTCGTTAAGACCTTCCTCAAGTTTGCGCTATATCTATATTAATTCTTTCAACGAGAATAAGTAGTTTGCCAAATCCGTGGCTTGTCATCTATCTAAATTGGTGAAGGATGCGCACAACGTAATTCTTATTCTTTGTTTCATCCAAGTGATTAATTCCTTAGTCCGGAGGTTCATCAAAATTCTTGATCTCACTTGTTAATCTTTCTTTTCCTGGAGTTCCAAGCTCTCTCATTTCTCTCATCATGAAGATACATCTAATCATTGTAAGTCTTCACTTTGTGTTTTCAACTTCTCTTTCATTTCGATTGATCATTTCTTTTGTTACCGGAGTTCTTCATGGAGGCTCTACATGATGGTTCATAAAGGATTTAATTCCTTCTCGAAGTGTTCATCAAGATTCTTTTCAGAGGAGCTCATGCATTCTTCATCTTGCAATCCGGAGTGCAATTCGTTCACGCATATCTTTTGAGGTGGTCTTATGTCATTCTTGATAATTTCCCTTCATGCTCCGTGATTCTCAAGTTATCAAGAATGGGATATATTAAATCCATCAATCTCATCATTGGAATTATCTTGGGTTATATTTCACCTAAAGCCTTCCCTAAGGATTGTTGCTATCTATGGTTCTTATAAATGACCCAAGTTCTTCATTTATCCTCCCGGTGAAATAAGTTTCTCGTCTCCTCATTCATATCAATCCAATCTATTATTTCCGTTAGTGGCGGAATTTCACCTCATAGTTTTGAGATGTTCTCCATAAGCCCACTACAACCTTGCTCTTTTCATTGTTGGTTTCCCAACAAATACGTTCGACCCTTCTCCTAAAGATGATTTTCAAGCTCATTTGAGGTAGAAGATGTTGTTTTCTCCTCCGTTCATTCCATTCCATCCTCTCATTTCTTCCGGAGGCATTGTGATGTTGCTCTCTTCAACCCATCTTCTTGTTTTGTCAGGATCGTGTTCTTTTCATGCTTATCCATTTAACCGGAGTGTTGTGCCCTCTGCTCAAGTTCTTTTTCATCTTATCAAGTTGCTTATCACTTTTCAATCGGAGTGTTGTCGTAATTGATCCTTATCGTTCCTTGTACATCTCGTTCTACTGGAGTTCTTGCATGTACTTCTTGCCCATTACAACCCTTTTCTCATGTCTTTCAACCTAGAGGGCTCTCGTGATGTTCCTTGTTCCTCTTTTCTAACGGAGTGTTTTCAACTTTGTTCATCTTCGTTGTATTCTTTCTTTCAATTTGTTCAACCTCGCGAGGCTCTTTGGTTTCACTCGTTTGCTGTAACATCCCAAATTTTCAATTTGGAATGTTATACATTAGACCATCATTGCATATCATAATTTATTTGCTTTTGGTTTTGATCCTATAAATTCCACGCAACTCAAGGACCCACGGAGAGAGTTGGGGATTTCGTTATTTTCATATTTGAGTTTTCTCAAATTTTGCGAATAGGATCATTTGATTTTAATTATTTTATCATCAATTATTTCTATTACAAAAATATGAGAGAGGGAATAAAATGACTTTCCCAAAATAAAGAAATATTGAGTATTTAATAATAAAATCAAATAAGATTTTATTTCGGAGTTTTTCGGCATTTTATTGGAATTTAGAAAAATGTGCGTTTTTCAAAATTGCATTTAGGCCCCAAATAAATGTTCACCTTGTGCGGCTTGATTTTAGAAGCCCGTGAAAATTTATTTCGGGATTTTTGGAGTCCGTTTAGTATTTCTTTTATCTGTTTTTCTGCCCGGAATAATTTTAAAAAAACGCGAACCGACTTTGGGCCGTACCTGAGCGGGACTCCGCCCGGGGGCAGCCTTTATAAGCCGCCCGACCCGAGCCGCCAGCCCACCGTGCCCGAAACCCTAATCAGCCGCCGCCGCCGGACCCGCCGCCCGAGGTCAACCTCGTTTTCGCCGCCCGTTTTTTTTAAATAAAAAAAGAAAAAAAGAAAAAAGTCGCGGTTTTTTTTTGTTTTGGTTTTTTTTTGTTTCGGTTTTTTTAATAGATCGGTTTTTCTGGTTTATTTATTTAGTGAGCGTTTGTCCATTCGTTCGTTCTAGCGAACGTTCGTCGTTTTTCTTTTTCTCGGATTAAACCCGTGATTTTTCTGATCGCGATTCCTGATCCGATTTTCGTTTTAGTATAACTTTTCGCTCGTTTATCGGAATCAGGCGATTCAAGCGCCTGAAGTTTCGTCTCGAAACCCTCTATCTATTTAACCAACTTAAACAAGTTTTTGCCACTGTAAAAATTGCCCTAGATCCAGAATAGTAAACGAAGCTTGTTTCTTTTGCCGTTTGACTTTCGTAGCTTCATTTGATTTGATTCTTTTTGCAAACCGGAGTTCTTAAGTTGAACCTTCTGTTAGATCTCTTATTTGAGTTTCACCCGTGCATTAGATGAATACTTATTGTATGCTTGTTTGTTTGTCTGCGATAGAATACCCGGAGTGCGCCGCATGTTACTTCGAATCTCTAGGTTTCACGGATCATCAGCAAGGCAAGTAACACTTTGATCATATCTCCTACTACCCAGTTTCATTGCATTAGATCAATCCTCAAACATTGCATGATTAGGATCTAATTAAATTGTGGGATGGGACGTAGTTGAGGTAGTACCTATTACCTGTTGTATTATCAAACCTTTGGGAGTTACTTCTACGTTCGCCTATTATGCCATGCTATGCTAGTAGACGTGGATTGGGGGAGTGATATCCATGACAGATGTGAGTTTGTTAATTAATCGTTTATCTAAGGTGGCAACTTAAACACACATCTGGGTGGATTGAGGTACCTGGGTATTCCAGGATTGCCTGTTTTTCTTTATGGACCGCCACCCAGGCCCAAAGGGATCATGAGATTTTTCATACTAGAAACTTCCGTGTGCAGCCACAAGCTATTATGGGCTCTAGCATACTTGATTAAGTTGTGCGAACTCTTACAGGGTAGAATAGCAGATGTAGGGGAAAGTAGGTGTAACGGTCTATCCATCGTAAGGTGCTAGCGCTTCTGAAAGACTATGTCTCGGTCATCCGTTTCTCAAACACCATGTAGTGCGAGAAACCAAACGGAGGCGATCGAGTCTTGTGGGGAAAAGTGCGCAAACCTCTGCAAAGTGTATAAACTAATCATGGTTAGCCGTGTCCCCGCTTATGGACAGCTTGAGTATCTAGTACTTGGATTATCATGTGAATCTCAACATGTTACTCTAAAAATTAATTTTGTTGGGTTTTGTTTAATGATGATGCTTAATTGGGATTGAGGATGCTGTCAACCATTCTCAATGTTTAACAACTACCATGATAGTTAAATAAAATTTATTCCTTTGCAGTAGGGAAAAATTGGCTTTACGCAAAACGGTAACCATAGAGCTTTCCACCAGCCAAATATGCATATAGTATAGCTGTTTCATTCCATTACTCTCTATGTGTTACTTTGCCAGCATATTCCATGTGCTGACCCGTTTCGGGCTGCAACATTAATGTTGCAGAATTTTCAGACGACGATTAAGGAGTTTTAGGTCGTGGTTCTATACTCAGTGATGTCGTTGGAGTTGATGGACTCACTTATCTTCCAAGCCTTCCGCTGTTATAGTTATTAGATGGCCTTAAGCCATATTTATTGTAATAAGTTCTCTATTGAGACACTCGATGTAATAAGTGTGTGATTGCTACTCTGTTATAAATCCTCCGAGTACTATGTGGTGTCAGCATTACTGATCCAGGGATGACACCTGAGCACAGAGATCAGACTGTTTGAGGTCTGGTCGCTACAGATATGGTATCAGAGCACATGCTGACTGTAGGACATGACCACTAAGCTAAAGACCTAGATCACTATTCACTCTCTTCTCTTCTGACCTCTCATCTTTTCTACTCTTTAGGATGGCGGATGCAAGGAACAAGTTCACGCAACCGGATGACGATACACCCTTTGGACGTCACTTGAAGGAAGTCACTAGATACTTGAACATAGGAGTACCAAGCTTCACCGGAACCTACAACGCCACTTTACCTGAAGAAGAGCGTTGGATGATTCAAATTCAAGTTCCAGGAAGTACATTCATGCCAGTCACTGAGCCCATAGAGTTTTCTTTTGATGCACCAACTTGGAGTCTAGGAAAAGCATGGCAGCTCACATCGCCATGGGACGCATTGGAGAAGTCTACCGCAATGATCTCAAGGATACTATCTACCAGATTTGTGGGTGCCGAGATGAACACTGGGAGATGATCAGCACCAAAAAGGATAGATCAATTGCAGCTTTTATCCAGGAGTTAAACCAGCACATTCGATGACAGGAGAACCAGATGTGCGCCGACATGATAGACCTGAAGAAGGCTAGGACAAGAATCAAGGAACTGGAGGAAGTACTTAAGGCTACACGCGAAGATTACGAAGAGGAAATTGAAGTATTGGTGGAGAAGAATGACAATCTGATCAAGAAGATCGGGATATTTGTGGGAGCCCTACACCAGTAGATGAAGACGAAGAACCCAAGGAGATTCTCCCAGAAGACTACATCATCATCGACGACACCGACTCGGACCCAGATGACAGCAATGATGACTATGTTGATGAAGCCGGAGCAGATATCATGGAGTCTGCAACCGAAGAATATTTCTAGTAGACCACCTCATCAGTAGTAGTAGTCCACCATGTAAATACAGTAGTCCGAGCACTTTTGCGATAGTTAGATCGATTGTATGCCCTTGTTTGAATGAATGAAGTGAATTGTTTGCTTTTGCCTCATGTGCATATGGGTAGTGTTTTCTCTTTAGACCCCCTCTATTCTAAACTCTCATCTTTTCTAAACCCTCAGATGCCTCCAAGACGTGACCCCGGATTTACCTTTCCACCGGAGCTCACCCAGTTGATCCAGCAGGAGCACACATTGATGTAGTTGCTAGTCCAGAATCAGAATCAGGGGAACAACAACAACCCACCACCACCACCACCACCTGTTGATCAGTTAGCCCATTTTCTTAGGCTAAATCCGCCGGTGTTTTCCAGTAGCACCGAGCCGATAGTAGCAGATGATTGGCTCCGCAAGACAGCTAGAGAGTTGACCACAGCAGGATGCACAGATGCAGAGAAGGTGAAGTTTGCCGCACATCAGCTTGAAGGACCCGCGGCATCATGGTGGGAGAATTTCACAGCCACTTTCCGTGTCGACACTGTCACTTGGGACCAGTTTCAGCAGGCTTTTCGAACTGCCCATGTTTCAGCAGGAGCTATGGCCATGAAGAAGCGTGAGTTTCGCAACTTGCGCCAAGGAGGACAGACAGTTGGCCAGTATGTGGAGGACTTTAGTAAATTAGCACGTTATGCCCCAGATGACGTTGCTACGGATGCAGCTAAGTAGGAGAAGTTTCTGGAATGACTGAATGATGAGTTGAGCATGCTGTTGATGATAGCAACCTTCAACAACTACCAGGAGTTGGTAGACCGTGCTCTTATGATTGAAGGCAAGCAGCAGCAAATTGAGAACCGCAAGAGGAAGTATGGACAAGGGAAGTACAATTCTGGAGCCCAGCAAAAGCCACGTTTTACCCCTAGATCGGGAGGATATTTTCAGCATACCCATGGAGGAGGTAGCTCGCACCATCACAACGGCACCAAGAATGGAAATGGCAATGGAGGAAGCAATGGCCAGAACCGTACCAACCCATCAACCCCAGCCAAGAAGGACTTGAGCCAAGTCACTTGCTTTAAGTGCCAAAAGACCGGACAGTATGCCAATGAATGTCCTGAAGGCCAGAATGGCAATGGAAGCTCTGGGAAGAAGCCGAACCCTTTCAATAGGGGACAGGTGAACCACGTTAACGTGGAGGAGGTTGAAGAGCAGTCGGATGCCGTAATCGGTAAGTTTTTGGTTAAGTCAATTACTGCACTCGTTCTTTTTGATACTGGTGCATCGCATTCATACATATCAAGGGGATTTGTGGATAAGTATAACTTGCCCACTAAGGTTCTTAGAACACCTATGCTAGTAACCTCACCAGGAGCGGAGTATATGGCCAGTCAAGGATGTTTTCAAGTGCCATTGAGTATAGGTAGGCATGTGTTTCCCTCGGATTTAATCATTTTGAAATCTCAAGGATTGGATGTAATTCTGGGTATGGATTGGCTGTCGATGTACGGAGGAAACATTGATTGCGCGAGTAAGACAATTTTGCTTACTACCCCAGAAGGGAGAAGGATCAAGTATGTATCCTGACATGTGCCAAAAGGGACTCAAGTAAATTGTTTAACAGGAGTTGTGCAGGAGGAGGTACCAGTGGTAAGGGATTTCCATGAAGTATTTCCAGAAGAGTTTCCAGGCATGCCACCGGATAGAGATATTGAGTTTTTGATTGAGCTATTGCCAGGCACAGGGCCAATATCAAAGAGATCATACAGGATGCCTGCAAAGGATTTGGTGGAGATTAAGAAGCAGATTAAGGAGTTACTGGATAAAGGTTACATTCGCCCAAGTTCGTCGCCTTGGGGATCAGCAGTACTTCTAGTGGAGAAAAAGGATGGATCGTTAAGGATGGTTGTTGATTATCGAGGATTGAATGAAGTAACCATCAAGAACAAGTACCCACTACCAATGATCAATGATCTGTTTGATCGATTGCAAGGAGCTAAGGTATTTTCCAAGATCGATTTGTGATCAGGATACCACCAGTTGAAGATTCGAGAACAGGATATACCTAAGACAGCTTTTACCACCAGGTATGGGCTGTATGAGTATACCGTTATGTCATTTGGTCTGACTAACGCACCTGCCTATTTTATGAACATGATGAACAAAGTGTTTATGGAGTTCTTGGATAAGTTCGTCGTGGTGTTCATTGATGATATTCTGGTTTACTCGAAAAGTGAAGAGGAGCATAAGGAGCATTTGCGATTGGTACTTGACAAGCTCAGAGAACATCAGTTGTATGCCAAGTTCAGCAAATGTAAGTTTTGGTTGAAGGAAGTAGGATTCCTCGGACATGTTATATCCGGAGAAGGTATATCAGTAGATCCCACTAAAGTTGATACCGTGACCAAGTGGGGGGCACCAACCACAGTTGGCGAGATCCGAAGTTTCCTTGGACTCGTAGGATACTACCGGAGATTTATTGAGAATTTCTCAAAGATTGCGAAGCCTATGACTGAGTTATTAAAGAAGGATACCAAGTTCATATGGACCGAGGAGTGTGAGGCTAGTTTCCAGGAGTTGAAGAAACGCTTGGTTACTTCACCAGTGTTGATTTTGCCAGACCAGACCAAGGATTATGAGGTGTATTGCGACGCTTCACGTCGAGGACTTGGAGCAGTGCTTATGTAGGAAGGGAGAGTTGTTTCATATGCCTCAAGACAACTGAAACCTCACGAGTTGAATTATGCTACGCATGATTTGGAGTTAGCAGCCATAGTGCATGCACTGAAAACATGGAGACATTTCCTCATTGGAAATCATTGTGAGGTGTACATGGATCACAAGAGTTTGCAGTACATTTTCACGCAGAAAGAGTTGAACCTCGGACAAAGGAGATGGTTGGAGCTCATCAAGCATTATGATATGAGATTGCATTACCATCCCGGAAAGGCTAATGTAGTAGCTAATGCATTGAGTCGCAAAAGCCATGTCAATACACTAATGACGGGAGAAATACCAAGGGAGTTAGCCGAAAATCTTCGTGAACTATGTTTGGAAATAGTTCCGAGAGGCTATGTAGCAGCATTGGAGATTCAGTCAACTTTGATGGATAGGATCAGAGAAGCTCAGAAGACTGATAAGGAGATTGCCTCTATAAAGGAGAAAATGAGCAAAGGAAAGGCTAAAGGATTTCGTGAGGATGAGCATGACACCCTATGGTTTGAAGAGCGTGTTTATGTGCCCAATGACCCAGAGATCAGGAAGTTGATTCTGCAAGAGGCACACCATTCACCATATTCGATTCACCCAAGAAATACCAAGATGCATTTGGATTTGAAGGATATTTTCTGGTGGACCGGAATGAAGAAAGATATTGCGGAGTATGTAGCAGTTTGTGATGTATGTCAGAGAGTAAAGGCAGAGCATCAGAAGCCAGCAGGATTGCTACAACCATTGCCGATACCCGAATGGAAGTGGGATAAGTTAGGCATGGATTTTATCACGGGATTATCTAGGACTCGTTCAGGCTATGACTCAATTTGGGTTGTAGTTGATCGGTTGACGAAAGTAGCTCATTTCATCCCGGTAAAGACCACTTACACCAGTGCTAAGTTGGCAAAGATATACATGACCAGGATTGTATGCTTACATGGAGTTCCGAGGAGTATAGTATGAGATAGAGGAACCCATTTTACCTCAAAGTTCTGGAATCAGTTGCACGAAACTCTGGGTACCAGGCTAGAGTTCAGCACAGCTTTTCATCCACAGACAGATGGATAGACCGAGAGAGTCAATCAGATTTTGGAGGACATGCTGAGAGCTTGTGCGCTAGATTATGGATCTAGTTGGGACGAGAATTTGCCGTATGCAGAGTTCTCTTACAACAACAGCTATCAATCCAGTTTAAAGATGGCCCCTTTTGAAGCCTTGTACGGAAGGAGGTGCACCACCATTGTCGTGGGATGAAGTTGGAGACCGCCAGTTGTTTGGACCTGACTTGATTAAGGAGTCTGAACAAAAGGTGAAATTGATTCGTGATAGGATCAAGATAGCCCAGTCTAGACAGAAGAGTTATGCAGATTCTAAATGCAAGGAGACAGTTTACGAAGTTGGAGATAGAGCTTATCTTCGAGTATCCCCACTTAGAGGAACAAAGCGCTTTGGTGTTAAAGGAAAGTTAGCGCCACGATTTGTAGGACCATACCGAGTATTGGAACGTATGGGAGAAGTGGCCTACAAGTTGGAATTGCCTGAAGGATTATCAGGAGTTCATGATGTGTTCCACGTTTCTCAGTTGATGAAGTGCCACGCGGAGATGGCTGACATACCTTTGAGAGACACCGTGCCATTGGAAGCAATTCAGTTGGATAACGATTTGACCTATGAGCAGAAACCAGTTAAGATTCTAGAGTATGCCAGGCGAGTCACCCGCGGCAAGGTTATCAAGTTTTGCAAAGTTCAATGGAGCCACCACACAGAGGATGAAGCCACCTGGGAGCGAGAGGAAGATTTGCTCAAGGACTACCCTCACCTATTTTCTAGCCAACCCGAATCTCGAGGGCGAGATTCATCTTAAGGGGGGTAGGTTTGTAACATCCCAAATTTTCAATTTGGAATGTTATACATTAGACCATCATTGCATATCATAATTTATTTGCTTTTGGTTTTGATCCTAGAAATTCCACACAACTGAAGGACCCACGGAGAGAGTTGGGGATTTCGTTATTTTCATATTTGAGTTTTCTCAAATTTTGCGAATAGGATCATTTGATTTTAATTATTTTATCATCAATTATTTCTATTACAAAAATATGAGAGAGGGAATAAAATGACTTTCCCAGAATAAAGAAATATTGAGGATTTAATAATAAAATCAAATAAGATTTTATTTCGGAGTTTTTGGTATTTTATTGGAATTTAGGAAAAATGTGTGTTTTTCAAAATTGCATTTAGGCCCCAAATAAATGTTCACCTTGTGCGGCTTGATTTTAGAAGCCCGGGAAAATTTATTTCGGGATTTTGGAGTCCGTTTAGTATTTCTTTTATTTGTTTTTCTGCGCGGAATAATTTAAAAAAAACGCGAACCGACTTTGGGCCGTACCCGAGCGGGACTCCGCCCGGGGGCAGCCTTTATAAGCCGCCCGACCCGAGCCGCCAGCCCACCGTGCCCGAAACCCTAATCAGCCGCCGCCGCCGCCGGACCCGCCGCCCGAGGTCAAACTCGTTTTCGCCGCATGTTTTTTTAAAGAAAAAAAGAAAGAAAAAAAAGGAAAAAAAGAGAAAAAAAAGTCGCGGTTTTTTTAGTTTCGGTTTTTTTAAATAGATCGGTTTTTCTGGTTTATTTATTTAATGAGCGTTCGTCCGTTCGTTCGTTCTAGCGAACGTTCGTCGTTTTTCTTTTTCTGGGATTAAATCCGCGATTTTTCTGATTGCGATTCCTGATTCAATTTTTGTTTTAGTATAACTTTTCGCTCGTTTATCGGAATCAGGCGATTCAAGCGCCTGGAGTTTCGTCTCGAAACCCTCTATCCGTTAAACCAACTTAAACAAGTTTTTTTCCACTGTAAAAATTGCCCTAGATCCAGAATAGTAAACGAAGTTTGTTTCTTTTGCCGTTTGACTTTCGTAGCTTCATTTGATTTGATTCTTTTTGCAAACCGGAGTTCTTAAGTTGAACCTTCTGGTTAGATCTCTTATTTGAGTTTTACCCGTGCATTAGATGAATACTTATTGTATGCTTGTTTGTTTGTTTGCGATAGAATACCCGGAGTGCGCCGCATGTTACTTCGAATCTCTAGGTTTCGCGGATCATCAGCAAGGCAAGTAACACTTTGATCATACCACATACTACCCAGTTTTATTGCACTAGATCAATTCTCAAACATTGCATGATAAGGATCTAATTAAATTGTGGGATGGGAAGTAGTTGAGGTAGTATCTATTACCTGTTGTATTATCAAACCTTTGGGAGTTACTTCTACGTTTGCCTATTATGCCATGCTATGCTAGTAGACGTGGATTGGGTGAGTGATATCCATGACAGATGTGAGTTTGTTAATTAATGGTTTATCTAAGGTGGCAACTTAAACACACATCTGGGTGGATTGAGGTACGTGGGTATTACAGGATTGCCTGTTTTTCTTTATGGACCGCCACCCAGGCCCAAAGGGATCATGAGATTTTTCATACTAGAAACTTCCGTGTGCAGCCACAAGCTATCATGGGCTCTAGCATAGTTGATTAAGTCGTGCGAACTCTTACAGGGTAGATTAGCATATGTAGGGGAAAGTAGATGTAACGGTCTATCCATCGTAAGGTGCTAGCGCTTCTGAAAGACTATGTCTCGGTCATCCGTTTCTCAAACACCATGTAGTGCGAGAAACCAAACAGAGGCGATCGAGTCTTGTGGGGAAAAGTGTGCAAACCTCTGTAGAGTGTATAAACTAATCATGGTTAGCCGTGTCCCCGGTTATGGACAGCTTGATTATCTAGTACTTGGATTATCATGTGAATCTCAACATGTTACTCTAAAAATTAATTTTGTTGGGTTTTGTTTAATGATGATGCTTAATTGGGACTGAGGATGCTGTCAACCATTCTCAATGTTTAACAACTACCATGATAGTTAAATAAAATTTATTCCTTTGCAGTAGGGAAAGTTGTCTTTACGCAAAACGGTAACCATAGAGCTTTCCACCAGCCAAATATGCATATAGTATAGCTGTTTCATTCCATTACTCTCTATGTGTTACTTTGCCAGCATATTCCATGTGCTGACCCGTTTCGGGATGCAACGTTAATGTTGCAGACTTTTCAGACGACGATTAAGGAGTTTTAGGTCGTGGTTCTATACTTAGTGATGCCGTTGGAGTTGATGGACTCACTTATCTTCCAAGCCTTCCGCTGTTATAGTTATTAGATGGCCTTAAGCCATATTTATTGTAATAAGTTCTCTATTGAGACACTCGATATAATAAGTGTGTGATTGCTACTCTGTTATAAATCCTCCGAGTACTGTGTGGTGTCAGCATTACTGATCCAGGGATGACACCTGAGCACAGAGATCAGACTGTTTGAGGTCTGGTCGCTACATTTGCCAAAGAAGCAACTTAGTTGTACCTTTTCTTTTCCTCTTCTGTTTCCCTCCGGTGTCATCTTAGATCTCGGGACGAGATCCTCTCGTAGTGGTGGAGTGTTGTCACGCCCCAAGACTGGAGCTTCAGATGCCTTCCAGGGTTTCCGGGATTCGTCGTGTGATTTGTTTAGTTCATTTCATTCATCATTGCATCATGTGCATTGCATCATGTCATCATGCAATCATGTCATTTCTTTTCTTAACTCAACTAAATAAATGGCATGGATCTTTGATACATTTAAATCAAGGGAATTCACATGGTGTTTCTCTTTATAACATATCCTCCCGATATTAGGGAGCTATATTAAATATTCCATCTTCGGAATCACCCATAACACACGTGCAAAATATTTTCCATGTCTATTCCTCTTCGAGTTTGACCTTTAAACCTTGCCAATATTTCTCATCTCTTTTATCAAGGCTCCTCAAAACAAATCTTAGCCCATTTAGAGTCCTTTCGAATGGGTTCCAAAATTCAAACATGTTGAATTAAATTCAACATGTGCGAATCTTTTGTTCTCCAAAAATCCTCTTGCCATTTTATTTAAATTCCTCACATTTTTGTGAGTCCGGGAAAATTATCCGCGTGTCCAACTTCTTCCCCTAACCTCCCTTTCTTTTCTTTCTTATCTCTGTTTTGTTTTTTTTCTTTAGAGTCAGAGAGAGAGAAGAGAGAGCCCACCTCCATGGCCATTTGCACCTCTCGGCCCAAGGCCTCCCGCGGCCTCCTAGGCCCAGCCGCCTCTACAACCCTAGCCTCGCTCAGCCTCTCTCCCTCTCGATCCCCTCCTTCCTCCTGGCGCCGCCACACACGCATAGAGAGAGGGGCAGCGCCAGAACCCCGCGCTCGATCCCCTGGTGTTGTGCTCGATCCCCGTGTCTCTCCCTCACCATCTCCCCCGCGCCGCCAGCGGATCCCCTCTCCCCACCCTTCCATCTTCCCCCGCCGACGCCGCCGGCGGCCACCTCGGCCAGCCTCTGGTCACCAGCAGGCGACCTTGTCGCCCCCTGGTTCTCCTCCTAGCCTCGTGCCTGAGCTGCCCGTCCAGGAGCACCACACCGGCCGCCCGCTCGTGTCCTCCTCGCACTGGATCCGACGAGTCCAAGTGCCGCCGTTCCCGCGTCGCTGCAGCGCCTCCCTCCTGCCGCGAGCTCCACCTCCCATGGCTGCCGCCGCCGTCCTGCCTACCCCACTGGAGCGCCCCGCCGCCTCGGGTCTCCTCCGCCCGGGTCCTCTCGCATCACCACCCGCAGGTTCCAGCACTGCCTCGAGCGCCCCCGCGCCCCTACATCGAGCCGCCAGGGCGTGGGTCGACGGATGCCGCCTCCTTTGCGCGAGCTCGCCTCCGCCTCTACTCCTGCTGCTGCTCAGCCCTGCTTCGCCTTGCCACCGCGAGCACCGGATGCTCCGGTGAGCCCGCGCCAGCCAGCAACCTCCTGCTGCCCTTGCCCCATGCTTCTACCACTCCTACGAGCACCCCATCTTTGAAACCTGCCGCCGTCGGAGGCGACTAGTTCATCGTGTCCTTTTGAACGCTATCAACCGAGGCCTTTTTGGTGTTGTTTTGGATCTCGCCAAGGCCTTCTTGTTCTTGGGTTTTCGGCAAGCAGCATGAGGACCGAGGACTCGGAGCAACCGGTCCTTCAAGTTTTTCAGAGACCACGCGGAGTCGCCAAGTACCCCGACACCCGGAGCCCCTTGGAAACGTCAAGTTCGACTACCGTAGCACCGAAGACCTTGGATGCACGAACGAGTGCTGACCGAAACGCCTAAGTACCACTACTTCCACGACGACCGTTGTCCGCCAAGTACACCTTCGGACACCAAGTTCCTCTTCAAAACGTACGACTACTCGGTGTTGCGTCAAGTACCCCGATCGCCGGAGCCCTCGGATCCATCAAGTTCGTCTATGAACCGAGAACAACTACCGTCTCCGAAGAACCGTGTAACGGAACCGTCAAGTTCGACTATGACTCGTGTACGACTACGCGGGATTCATCGGACGCCAAGTTCAACGATGCATCAAGTTCCTCACCGTGACTCCGAACATCTATGGAAACTCGCGCAACGATAAACATGTACCACTATCGTCGCCGAGATCGCGAGAACCTCTACCGTTGACCCTAGAGCATGCGAGAACGACTACTTCCACTACGAATGTCCCGAAAACGTCTACTTCCCCTACACCGCATCGAACTCGAACCGCTCCGATAACGCACGCTTCGAAGGTATAACCCCGAGACGACCGCCCATGAATGAAAGCATGTGTGATGTATGAGATGCTCATGCTTGCTCCGTGCTCGAATTATCGGTGCATGTTGCCCCCCTTTTGCCTTGTCACCGTCGTCGACCCGTGGAAACCCGGTAACCGGGATCACCCCACCATCTTTTGCACGCTCCCGTCACACTTCCTTTGCACCGATATCTCCATGATCTACCGGAACCGTTATGTTGCCGGGGCATCATTTTCGGAATTGTTGCCGTGGCACCCCCTTCGTTTCCGCCACGATGACAAATGCCTTATATCTTATCATGTCAACATTTTCTTAAAATTGCATAAACTTGAACATGTCATCTGCATCATGTTAACAACATTAAGATGTTTAAAATTGTTGTTTGCTTTAAATTGGTAATGCACATGAGGATATACCGGAATTGTTGTTTGATGTTTCCGGCCTCATTTAAAATGCATAACTATGTTTTCACTCATGTTTCACCTCTTGCCATGTTAACCAACCTTTAATATTGTTGAGTACCTAACCGGGAGTGAACTAAATAATTGATGTGGTGTTTCGTCAATATGCAACTCGTTGCATATTGAGCTCCACTTAATTTGTAGGATTGCTTGTGCACTTTGCCATGCCATGCCTCATCAATCCGGACATGCATCATACTTGATTGTGCATCATGCCATGATTATGTGATGGTTGTTTACTATGTTGTACTTCTTTCCGGTGTTGCTTCTTCGGGTTGGTTCCGATAACGTCGCGTTTGTGAGGAACCGTTCGACTACGTCCGTTTGTCTTCTTCATGGACTCGTTCTTCTTCCTTGTGGGATTTCAGGCAAGATGACCATACCCTCGAAATCACTTCTATCTTTGCTTGCTAGATGCTCGCTCTTTTGCTATGCCTATCCTGCGATATCTACCACTTGCTTATCATGCCTCCCATATTGTTGAACCAAGCCTCTAACCCACCTTGTCCTAGCAAACCGTTGTTTGGCTATGTTACTGCTTTGCTCAGCCCCTCTTATAGCGTTGTTAGTTGCAGGTGAAGATTGAAGTTTGTTCCTTGTTGGAACATGGAGATGTTGTTCCTTGTTGGAACATCTTTACTTGTTGGGATATCACAATATCTCTTATCTAATTAATGCATCTATATACTTGGTAAAGGGTGGAAGGCTCGACCTTATGCCTGGTGTTTTGTTCCACTCTTGCCGCCCTAGTTTCCGTCATATCGGTGTTATGTTCCCGGATTTTGCGTTCCTTACACGGTTGGGTTATAATGGGAACCCCTTGACAGTTCGCCTTGAATAAAACTCCTCCAGCAATGCCCAACATTGGTTTTACCATTCGCCACCTAGCCTTTTCTTTCCCTTGGGTTCTGCAGACTTAAGGGTCATCTTTTTTTAACACCCCCCCCCCCGGGCCAGTGCTCCTCTCAGTGTTGGTCCGACCGAGTAGACTGCGGGGCCACCTCGGGGCAACTTGAGGATTGGTTTTACTCGTAGGATGTCTCATCTGAGTGTGCCCTAAGAACGAGATATGTGCAACTCCTATCGGGATTTGTCGGCACATTCGGGCGGTGTTGCTGGACTTGTTTTTACCATTGTCGAGGATGTATTGTAACCTGGATGCCGAGCCTGATCGGATTGTCTTGGGAGAAGGAATATCCATCGTTGACCGTGAGAGCTTGTGATGGGCTAAGTTGGACACCCCTGCAGGGATTTTGAACTTTCGAAAGCCGTGCCTGTGGTTATGGGCAGATGGGAATTTGTTAATGTCCGGTTGTAGAAAACATGAAGTTGATCTTAATTAAAATACATCAACCGCGTGTGTAACCGTGATGGTCTCTTCTCGGCGGAGTCCGAGAAGTGAACACGGTGTTGGAGTAATGTTTGACGTAGGTTGTTCTAGGATCACTTCTTGATTGTAGTTGTTCGACCGTGCCTTTGCTCTCTCTTCTCGCTCTCATTTGCGTATGTTAGCCACCATATATGCTAGTCGCTTCCTGCAGCTCCACCTCATACCTTTTACCCTTCCTATAAGCTTAAATAGTCTTGATTGCGAGGGTGTGAGATTGCTGAGTCCCCGTGACTCACAGATACTTCCAAAACCAGCTTGCAGGTGCCGAGGATACCGTGCAGATGACACAACCAAGCTCAAGGACGAGCTCGATGAAGATCTTGTCCTTTGTGTTGTTTCGTTCTAGTTGATCAGTAGTGGAGCCCAGTTGGGGTCGATCGGGGACCTTGTCGCATTTGGGGTTCTTCTTTTATTTTGGTTCCATAGTCGGACCTTGATTGTATTTGGATGTTGTAATGATGTATTCATGTATTTGTGTGAAGTTGCGATTGTAAGCCAACTATGTATCTTTTCCCCTATTGTATTACATGGGCTGTTTGTGAAGATTACCTCACTTGCGACATTGCTTTCAATGCGGTTATGCCTCTAAGTCGTGCTTCGACACATGGGAGATATAGCCGCGTCAAGGGCGTTACAATGCTGCCTTGATGGTGTGGCACACCGCTCATTTTGCCACGCCGATCCTTTGCATTGTTGTGGGTGGATAGCCATTGGGGAGAGCACCACTCATCCACCAATGCCTCCCAACAATCCAGCCTTTTCGCACACCATCTCGGGGGCACCTAAGTTAAGTAAGAGAAATTTGAGCGCTACGCCTACGAATCAAATCAAGGAAACTAAATACAAGGCCTTAAGAATAGGTAATTACCTTCATGTACTTCTTCTTACTCAGATACTTTGTGCGGCACTTCGACTTGGACATCCTAATACGAATCGAGGCGAAGTAGTCTCGAGTAGCCTGCGTCCGAGCCCCGTTCCGCCAGTTTTGAAGTAGCCGCCTGCACTCGGCTTCGATAACCCGAGCCGCGGCCTCCTCCTGTCCCTCAGCACACCTATAAAAGGTCTGCAATCAAACAAGAAAACACGGATTAGTACAATCACTAGGGTTGCCAATCAAACAAGAAAACGCAACATAGACGAGAGAGGAAAAATTACCCAAAACGTCTGGATCACAACGTCGGCCACCGTGTGGCATTCGACACCGCCGATCCTCTCCCCCGGCGGGGCCGGGGCAGCCATGTAGTGCTCCCAGGTCATTCCTAGCTCTGGAACCTGGCCCTCACCTGGCAACATGACCCATCCCGGAAAGTTCTGGCGACAAATCACACCAGGGACTGTGTTGGGCCTGCGGACACCACGACCGTGTTTCCAAGACCTGTAGTATGACAAGGCTAACGCATTATATATTCGAAGAAACATGAAGGCAAAAGTTTAAAAAAGAGTAAATGCACTTACTTCTCCCCCATCAGGCGTAATCGACCACCTCTAGTCAGGGGTCGCCGGGGTGGGCGGGAGCTTTGTACCACCATGCTGGTAGACATTGCCCCCCTCAACCAGCTCACTCTCACTATAGCTATCAGAACTATAGCCACCCTCGTCACCATCAGCATGGCCACTCGACTCCGGCCAGTCCCCCAATCGGTTCGGCTACGATGTAGCCTGATCTAGAGTCTCGTGGGACGAAGCGTCTGGGACCGGAGTCTCGTGGGGCAAAGGCTCGTCGGCCCGAGGCTCGTGGACCGGGGTCCGAGACGGGTCCACCTCAGGCGGCTCCATCTCAGACGGAGCAGCCCTATGGTCAGGTGAATCAGCTGAGGGTGGCGGCGAGGAAGGCGTAGTGGCAGCCTTCCTACCTCTCTCGCCGCCACATCCACCTCTACTAGCCTTCTCCTTCTTCTCCCCCCGACCTCTCCTGGCCAAAGAAGAAGCGACCGCCGGTGGTGTCTGCATACTGAGATCTAGCGCTCTCCGGAGGGTCTGGGGTGGAATGGAACTACCCCTCCCGCCACGCGCCGAGAAAGGAGCCTCGGAGCGCTCTCGACCCGCGCCCACCATCTGTCAACACCTGCAATGACAAAGAGTAAACGAAATTAGTACAACATAAAAAAAGAATACCTAACATGAATAATAATATGTATATAATTTAAGTGTATCATCATCATGAACATAAAAATTGGAATACCTAACATGAACTATAATATTAATCTTCATCGTCTATATATGCTTCGGGGTCAATAAATGTGAAAAGCCTGCTACATAATCCTCAAAACATCTATAAGCATATCCTAAATCTTGGCTGCATGCATGTGTTTTTTGGAAGTCTAAGAAGAAAAAACTAGCATGCCTTTTAGTGTGCACTTAAATAGTCTATCCGCTGTACAATGTGATTTTTTTTCCAGTAGGGGTATAAGCGAGAACTCATAGACATCTTACCTTGGGCAAGAAGTGCTCAAGCGAGGAAACGACAGTGACCAAGGCTGGATCAAGCCCAATCTCCTCCTTTGCCTCCCTTAATGATGTTGCTGCATCATCAGCATCACCCTCCTATGCCTTTCCTCCGGGCAATGCAACCTCCCCTGCAAATCTCAAGTGGAGAAAACAAAGTCAGATAGGGTTTATCCAGCTCGTGTCTAGGTTGGTATCTATTTGTGAACTTGGTTGTTCAAATATAAAAGCTAAGGCAAGCCAAACCAGCACTAAACAGAAAAAGCTAGGTTAAAAATCCTCTTAAAATTAGGGAGTGTCTATTTAGTACTTGATTGTTTTTCAATTCGGTAACATTCACATTTCCTGGCAAATAAACGGAGGACACTTGTATGTCCAAAAAACCCCACCCCGGCAACTGTATGCTTTCTATTTCTAAAAAATGGGTCGGGCTAGACTGTCACCCGGTTTCAACTAAACCTGAACCACAAATACCCTGGACCATGGCGAACAACTGCCCATCAGCTTGCGACCCACCAAACAGCCAAACATTGAGGGAAATCCCATGAAGATCACCAGGTCAGAAACACTTCTACTTACTATATGGTAATAAAATCTAGGGAAATATTAGTATATTAAATTAGAAACAAACAGGATACTGTAGAAATTACAGAAACTTTGAAGTCTAGAATGAAGAAATACAGTGGCGAAAAATCATAGAACCTACACCATAATCATGAGGTAGCTGAAAATTATACTGCAGACTCAATATTAGTGAAAGCATGCACAAAAATACAAAAGAATGTGTGCACCTAATAGCATAAAAACATTCATAGCCTACACACTGTGTTGACAAAGTAAATGACACTGAAAATTATCAAGCATTATAGTGCAAAAGAGTCCAAGAACACCTACAAATTACAGTCCAAGATTTACACTAGCAGAATTTGCCAACTTACACTGCAACTGCCTAGCAATTACTTTGTAATGTAGCCCTTTCTTCATTAAAATTAAAATACCTCGCTATAAATAGAAGAAGGCAATAGATGATATACGCATGTCCTGCTTTGTATGCAATCGGTGTTGAGCACAATCCAACTTGCAAACCTCGGAAAAGATTCATCTTTTTCTGAATGTATATCACGATTATGTCGTACATATGTAGTTTTATATCAAGAAACAGTAAGAAGAGAATTTTGTCAATTTTGGTTGAATTCCAATTGCAACTTCGACTGCAAGTCTTAACATTATTTTTTGAAAAGGGGGAAGACCCCGACCTCTGCAAGTATGAACATGGACATGAGAAACTCAAAATTGCAAAAGGAGAGACTCGATGCAAACACACCTTTCCCAACACGACAATCAATTTCTTGCAGATTTCAGAAGATTTTTAACACTATATATCTTGCTTTCAGTTCATCAACTTCTTTTGATCACATACAAAAGATGTTCCTCTGAAAGATTTTCAGAGGCCTATATCCCATCCTACCAGTTTCTGACGGGAATTCAACCTAACTGCATAATTTGACATGGGGACCTGCAAGTCTGTGTATAGATGTGAACCCTAGCATCACAGTTACTGTGCATGTTCTGCTCAGAAACAGAGAAAGGATTACATCATCATTGTAGAATGTCCTTAGTGGACTGCTCACCAATACATATATATACAGGTTCAGTATCATGCTCAAAACTTGTAACAAATGGAGGCCAAGTTTGAAACCTCGTATGGATGAAAACATGTAAAGAGGTGTTCAGCGAAGACATGTAAAGATTTTCATGACAGCATACTACCAACATCAGGCCGATCTGTGTCTCCCGAGTTGATTTAGAGAGCAAATCAAATAATGATAATTCGATTAAATGATGAACAAAGCACAGGAACAAAGGACGGGTGAGTCTAGTCTATCATCAGCATGAGCATTCTCTACATCTCACAGAGAATAGATGAAGAACCCCAAACCGAGTTCATCTTGTACTAAAAACTTGTAAATCATGACATAGTGTTGTACATTTGCACCTTTTTCGTGTGGAGGGGCGGGCGCAGGGGCCTGGCTCGGTGGATGGCGCGGTGGCGGGGAGGGCCGCAGGGAGGGGCCGGCGCCGCGGCCTAGCTCGGTGGAGGGGCGGGCTGCGGTGGCGGGGACGGCCCCGGGGCACGCCGCGGTGGC
>NC_041390.1:468101738-468123162 GCF_002162155.2 Triticum dicoccoides
TGGGGGAGAAAGAGAGGGGTTGGGCCGTGCTGGGAGAGAGAGAGGGGGTGGGGCCGGGCTGGGAGAGAGGGGAGGAGATTTTTTTGTGAAGAAGAGAGGGGAGGAGATAGTCCCACTTCTTTGCCATCAGCCAACGGATGGCAAAGACCCACATCTTTGCCATCAGCCAGCGGATGGAAAAGCCCCACCTCTTTGCCATCAGCCAGCTGATGGCAAAGAATCTTTGCCGTCAGCTGGCAGATGGCAAAGAGGTGGGGCTAGTGGGCCGTTAGGGCTCCGTCATCCACTGGGCCCCACCCACTTCTTTGCCATCTGCTGGCAGACGTCAAAGATGTGGGTTGATTGGCCGTTACAGCACTGGACCCCACCCACCTCTTTGTCGTCTGCCAGTGGACGACAAAGATTCTTTGCCATTGGCTGGCAGATGACAAAGAACTAGCTGATGGCAACCAGGTTCTTTGCCATCTGCCAGTTCTTTGCCGTCCTTTTTTGTAAGCAGATGGCAAAGACGTTCTTTGCCATCCGCTGGCAGACGGCAAAGAACTGACTGATGGAAAATTCTCTGTTTCCAGTAGTGAGTACCAATACTATTAATAGTACCCCCATGTAAATATTAGTGGTCTGAGCACTGTAATGATAGTTAGACCGATTGTATGCCCTTGCTTGATTGATTGATTGATATGATATGATTGTGTTTGTCTCATGTGCATATGGGTAGTGCTTTCTCATTAGACCTCATTCTATTATAATCTCTTCCCTCTAAACACATCAGATGCCTCCGAGACGTGACCTCGGT
Source organism: Triticum dicoccoides (assembly GCF_002162155.2). Taxonomy (NCBI): domain Eukaryota; kingdom Viridiplantae; phylum Streptophyta; class Magnoliopsida; order Poales; family Poaceae; genus Triticum; species Triticum dicoccoides. Next base: position 468,102,535 of record NC_041390.1, read on the forward strand.
TTTGCTTTCCCACCAGAGCTCACTCAGTTGATCCAGCAGCAGAATGCCTTGATGCAGTTGTTAGTTCAGAACCAAGGCAACAACAACAACAACAACAACAACAACAACAACAACAACAACAACAACCCACCGCCACCACCACCAGTTGACAACTTAGCTTGTTTTCTGAGGCTGCAGCCGCCGGTGTTTTCCAGTAGCACCGAGCCAATAGTTGCTGATGATTGGCTACGCAGGATTGGAAGGGAGTTGACCACCGCAGGTTGCACAGATGCTGAGAAGGTGCATTTTGCTGCACACCAATTGGATGGACTAGCAGCCGCATGATGGGAGAATTACACAACCACTTTTCCTATAGCCAAAGTCACCTGGGAGCAGTTTCAGCAAGCATTCCGCACAGCCCACGTATCTACTGGAGCTATGAGCATGAAGAAGCGTGAGTTTTGCAACTTACGCCCAAGGAACCGTACTGTAGGCCGGTACGTGGAGGAGTTTAGTAAGTTATCCCGCTATGCTCAAGATGATGTGGCCACTGATGAAGCTATGCACCTAGGGTATGGTCATGGATCTATCCGAGATACCCTCCCCAAGGACATCTCTAAAGGAACCAGGAGCATTCAAAGAAAAATCATCATCCACTCGACCATGAAGCTATGTTCCACTCGACAGTCTCGAAGACACTCGACCGTATGGACAATCACTCGACTACCAGAAGATCTAGAGCCACTCCACTCTGCAACGGTCGGGAATTAAGTCATAGCTTTAAGGGTCATTATGTATCTTTATGGCAGGTGTTACCAGTAATGTCCCCATCTTTATGCGCCTTAAACCCTTTGTAACTGAGGGCGGGAGGGGTCTGGCGAACTCTATATAAGCCACCCCCCTCCTCAGGGACAAGGGTTCGCACCCCCTGTAACACACACGCATATAATCCAGTCGACCGCCTCTGGGCTCTGAGACGTAGGGCTGTTACTCCCTCTGAGAAGGGCCTGAACTCGTAAAACTCGTGTGAACAACTCCTCCATAGCTAGGATCTTGCCTCTACATCCCTACCCCCCATTCTACCGTCAGACTTAGAACCACGACAGTTGGCGCCCACCATGGGGCAGGTGTCTTAGCGACTTGTTGGAGAAGTTGTGATTTTTCTGATCCCCTTCAACATGGCTTCAGGCGGAGGTTTGGCCAAGGGCCACGAGATCCGTCTTGGTGCGCTCGTATTCATCGCCGACGACTCCGCTTGGCTCCAGGAAGCGCCACTCAACATCGAGGCACTCCCCGTCCGCGGGGCAACGCACTTTCGCGCGTGCATCCGTGGCATCCTCCTACGGCAGCCGTCGACTCAGTATCGGTTGGCTCCCGTGCCGGCCTCCCTCCCTGCAGCCCGTCGGGGCAAACATTCCAGTCGGTCGAGGCTTCAGCGGTGGGTGAGGCACGTGGTGGCTCACCAATCGGCCACCCCCCAGGTCGCGGCAATAGATCCCAACGAAACTCTCTACGGCCTGTTCGACTGGCTCCATAGAGACTGCATCCGAGTGCGACAGCAGCGACCCCGCGGTGGAAGTTTTGATGGTCAATGGACCACGTAGTCCTCCTGGCTTCACCCGCGAAGATGGAGGCAATGGTGGCGGCGATCCGTCGCGTGTCCACGAAGAGTACCGACCCAAACCCCTCTCTTCACAAAGGAGGGAGGAACTTTGCCGCCGGGACATGGATGCACTTCACACTCCTATCGTTGGAGAAACCCCTGAGACCCAGGCCTTGGAGGAGGCGCGCCTAGCCAACTTGGCTGAGCGCACTCGATTAGAGAACCTCTAGCGCGCACTCGATGAGCGTGCTCGGCAGCGTGCTCCCGAATCAAGTCGACGTCAACTTTTTCCACCTCCGACTCAGGTATACCAAACCCCAATCTAGAATCTCGTAGCTGCGGCCCGAATAGCGGAGTCAATTCAACCTTCCCAGTCAGAAGTTGGTCGAGGTTTGGTGCAGATCCGGGCTTTGCTCTGAGCCACGGGAGAGCAGAGTTGATAACCCACAAGTATAGGGGATCGCAACAGCTTTCGAGGGTAGAGTATTCAACCCAAATTTATTGATTCGACACAAGGGGAGCCAAACAATATTCTCAAGTATTAGCAGCTAAGTTGTCAATTCAACCACACCTGGAAACTTAGTATCTGCAGCAAAGTGTTTAGTAGCAAAGTAATATGATAGTGATGGTAGCGGCAACAAAAGTAAAGACAGCAAAAGTAATGTTTTTGGTATTTTGTAGTGATTGTAACAGTAGTAGTGGGAAAGTAAATAAGCGTAAACCAGTATATCGAAAACTCGTAGGCACCGGATCAGTGATAGATAATTATGTCGGATGCGGTTCATCATGTAACAGTCATAACATAGGGTGACACAGAACTAGCTCCAATTCATCAATGTAATGTAGGCATGTATTCCATATATAGTCATACGTGCTTATGGAAAAGAACTTGCATGACATCTTTTGTCCTACCCTCCCGTGGCAGCGGGGTCCTATTGGAAACTAAGGGATATTAAGGCCTCCTTTTAATAGAGAACCGAAACAAAGCATTAGCACATAGTGAATACATGAACTCCTCAAACTATGGTCATCACCGGGAGTGGTCCCGATTATTGTCACTTCGGGGTTGCCGGATCATAACACGTAGTAGGTGACTATAGACTTGCAAGATAGGATCAAGAACTCACATATATTCATGAAAACATAATAGGTTCAGATCTGAAATCATGGCACTCGGGCCCTAGTGACAAGCATTAAGCATAGCAAAGTCATAGCAACATCAATCTCAGAACATACTGGATACTAGGGATCAAACCCTAACAAAACTAACTCGATTACATGATAAATCTCATCCAACCCATCACCGTCCAGCAAGCCTACGATGGAATTACTCACGCACAGCGGTGAGCATCATGAAATTGGTGATGGAGGATGGTTGATGATGACGCCGGCGACGAATCCCCCTCTCCGGAGCCCCGAACGGACTCCAGATCAGCCCTCCCGAGAAGTTTTAGGGCTTGGCGGCGGCTCCATATCGTAAAACGTGATGATTTCTTCTCTCTGATTTTTCTCTCTCCGAAAGCAAATATATAGAGTTGGAGTTGGCGTCGGAGGGCATCTAGGGGGGCCACAAGGTAGGGGGCGCGCCCTAGGGGGGCGCCCCCCACCCTCGTGAACAGGGTGTGGGACCCCTGGTGTTCATCTTTGGCGAGGATTTTTTATTATTTTTTCTAAGATGTTCCGTGGAGTTTCAGGTCATTCCGAGAATATTTGTTTTCTGCACATAAAACAACACCATGGCAATTCTACTGAAAACAACGTCAGTCCGGGTTAGTTCCATTCAATTCATACAAGTTAGAGTCCAAAACAAGGGCAAAAGTGTTTGGAAAAGTAGATACGACGGAGACGTATCAACTCCCCCAAGCTTAAACATTTGCTTGTCCTCAAGCAATTCAGTTGACAAACTGAAAGAAAGAAAGAAAAACTTTTACAAACTCGGTTTGCTCTTGTTGTTGTAACTATGTCAAGCCAGCATTCAAGTTTTCAGCATAGATCATAACTAACCACATTTACAATAATTCTCAGGTCTCATAATTACTCATATGAATAGCATAATCAACTAGTGAGTCATAATAATAAACCTCGGATGACAACACTTTCTCAAAACAATCATAATATGATATAACAAGATGGTATCTCGCTAGCCCTTTCTGAGACTGCAAAACATAAATGCAGAGCACCTTTAAAGATCAAGGACTGACTAGACATTGTAATTCATGGTAAAAGAGATCCAATCATAGTCACACCCAATATAAATTAATAGTGATGAATGCAAATGACAGCTGTGCTCTCCAGCTAGTGCTTTTTAATAAGAGGGTGATGACTCAACATAAAAGTAAATGGATAGGCCCTTCGTAGAGGGAAGCAGGGATTTGTAGAGGTGCCAGAGCTCGGTTTTGCAATAGAGATAAATTGTATTTTGAGCGGTATACTTTCATTGTCAACGTAACAACTAAGAGATGGCGATATCTTCCATGCTAAACACATTATAGGCGGTTCCCAAACAGAATGGTAAAGTTTATACTCCCCCTCCACCAACAAGCATCAATCCATGGCTTGCTCGAAACAACGAGTGCCTCCAACATACATCAGGTCCCAGGGGGAGTTTTGTTTGCAATTAATTTTGATTTAGTTTGCATAAAGCATGGGACTGGGCATCCCGGTGACCAGCCATTTTCTCATGAGTGAGGAGCGGAGTCCACTCCTCTTGAGAATAACCCGCCTAACACGGAAGATAAGGACAGCCTTGGTTGATACATGAGCTATTCGAGCATACAAAACAAAATGTTTATTTGAAGGTTTAGAGTTTGGCACATACAAATTTACTTGGAACGGCAGGTAGATACCGCATATAGGAAGGTATAGTGGACTCATCTGGAATAACTTTGGGGTTTAAGGGATTGGATGCACAAGCAGTATTCCCGCTTAGTACAAGTGAAGGCTAGCAAAAGACTAGGAAGCGACCAACTAGAGAGCGACTACAGCCATGTACATGCATTAAACTTAATAAACATTGGATGCAAGCATGAGTAGGATATAATCCACCATGAACATAAATATCATGAAGGCTATGTTGATTTTGTTTCAACCACATGCGTGAACATGTGCCAAGTCAAGTCACTTAAATCATTCAAAGGAGGATACCACCCCATCATACCACATCATAATCATCTCAATAGCATGTTGGCACATAAGGTAAACCATTATAACTCATAGCTAATCAAGCATGGCACAAGCAACTATGATCTCTAATTATCATTGCAAACATGTTTATTCATAATAAGCTGAATCAAGAACGAGGGACTCATCATATTTACAAAAACAAAAGAGGTCGAGTTCATACCAGCTTTTCTCATCTCAGTTAGTCCATCATATATCATCATAATTACCTTTCACTTGCACGACCGAACGGTGTGAATAATAATAAGAGTGTACGTGCATTGGATTAAGCTGGAATCTGTGAGCATTCAGTAAACAGGAAAAGACAAAGCAATATGGGCTCTTGGTTAAATCAACAATAATGCTTATAAGAGCCACTTCAACAATTTAATTATGGTCTTCTCCTACTGAGCCCCAATGAAAAGAAAAGAAATAAAACTATTTACATGGGAAAGCTCCCACCAAGCAAAAGAAGAACGGGAAATATTTTTGAGTTTTCTTTTTAATTATTACTACTACAGCAGAAAAAATAAACTACTACTATTTTTTTCTTAAGGTTTAACAAACACACAAGAAGAAAGCAGGAAAAAGAAAATAAACTAGCATGGATATTACAGTGAAAGAGTATGAGCACCGACATCTAGTAATGAGTGTGTGTGAACATAAATGTAATGTCGGTGAGAAATACATACTCCCCCAAGCTTAGGCTTTTGGCCTAAGTTGGTCTATGGCCACGGCTGGCCTGGCGGATATCCATAATAATAGTTGTTGGGGTCGTACTGCGATGAAGAATAGTTGGGATCATACTGATGTGCAGCGGTTATCGCCTGCTGAGCTGCAGCGTGGAGTCGAGCTGCCTCCGCTCTCCTCTCGTACTCTTCTGCCTCCTCTCAGGTAATAACATATCTTCTTGTTGTCTGTGAATAAAAGAAGTCAGGAGCAGGGAGAGTAATATGGAAAACACGTTGAGGGAGTCCTGGATTAGGGGGTGTTCGGATAGCCGGACTATACCTTCAGCCGGACTCCTGGACTATGAAGATACAAGATTGAAGACTTCGTCCCATGTCCGGGAGGGACTTTCGTTGGCGTGGAAGGCAAGCTTGGCGATACGGATATGCAGATCTCCTATCATTGTAACCGACTCTATGTAACCCTAACCCTACCTGGTGTCTATATAAACCGGAGGGTTTTAGTCCGTAGGACAACATACACATCAACGATCATAATATAGGCTAGCTTCTAGGGTTTAGCCTCCTCGATCTCGTGGTAGATCTACTCTTGTACTACCCATATCATCAATATTAATCAAGCAGGACGTAGGGTTTTACCTCCATCGAGAGGGCCCGAACCTGGGTAAAACTTCGTGTCCCTTGTCTCGTGTTACCATCCGGCCTAGATGCACAGTTCGGGACCCCCTACCCGAGATCCGCCGGTTTTGGCACCAACACACGTCGTTTATCAAAAATTAAACGATATAAGAGAGGTGATTCAGGCCTCTCGGCAAACTGGTGCGAAGCCATAGAGTCATAATCTAAATATGTAGGAGGCAACTCCGTATCACCCTCACGAATGTCTATCTCAAGAAAATGAGCTAAGCGGGTTGCATAAATTCCTCCAAAGAAATCTCCATTATGTCTATTATGATGCAACCTACGAGCTACAATGGCTCCCGTATGATAAGATTGGTCTCCTAACACAGCACTCCTAAGAATGCTAAGACTAGGGACACACATGTGACATGCTTCATCCTTAGCATTTATGCATCTACCGATGAAGAGAGCAAAATAATGTATAGCAGGAAAGTGAATGCTCCCTATGGTAGCCTGCGTTATATCTCTAGATTCCCCCACAGTTATACTAACAAGAAAGTTTCTAAATTCAGATTTAGGGGGATCCCTAACACTACCCCATGATGGAAGTTTGCAAGCAGAAGTGAAATCCTCTAAGTCCATGGTATAAGATTTGTCATAGAGATCAAACATGACTGAAGGAGAATTACGCGAAGATGAATACTCAAACCTCCTCACAAAGGAACTTGTGAGATCATGATACTGGGGGCATTTGTTAGCCTTAAAATCCTCAAGACCGGCATTGCGCAAATATGCTTTGAATTCTTCTTTAATTCCCGCACGATCCATAAAATTTTCTGACGGCCATTCGCAAGGCCGTACTGGAGCGTCTCTTGGTGGATCCTCGTCGGCATCGCGCATAGCAATCCTGGGTCCTTGCTTCTTAGAGGAACCACCTTGGAACATCTTCCTAAGCATATTTGAAAGTGCTAGTGATTGACTAGAGGGGGTGAATAGGTGATTTTTATGAAAGTCTTCAAAACATGGAAGTTTCGAAGACAAACAATAGAAATAAACCTATTACCATGCAGCGGAAGGTAGACTACACTAAGCAAGCCATAGTCAAGTATTCAATGAAGTGAAAGCACAATGACTAATAGCAACTAGGCAGTATAGATCAGGTAGGAAGATAGTGTGAAGCCAATCAGAACAAGCAGTCACTCAGTGAAGACAAAAGATAATGCAATCATACAATGACTTCACCAGGACCAACAATAAGTAAAGGGATGGGAAGGATGAAACCAGTGACTTGTTGAAGACAATGATTTGTTGGACCAGTTCCAGTTGTTGTGACAACTGTACGTCTAGTTAGGGAGGCTGAGATTCAACTCAGAAGACCACGTCTTCACCTTATTCCCCTTGAGCTAAGGACACCCAGTCCTCGCCCAATCACTCTGGTAAGTCTTCAAGGTAGACTTCCAAACCTTCACAAACTTCGTTCACCGGCGATCCACAATGACTCTTGGATGCTCAGAACGCGACGCCTAACCGGCTGGAGGATTCACAGTCCTCAAGTGTAATAAGTCTTCAGATCACACAGACAGGAAGACTTAAGTGATTCCTAACACTCTTTGGCTCTGGGTGTTTAGGGCTTTATCCTCGCAAGGAATTCTCTCTCAAAGGCTTCAAGGTGGGTTGCTCTCAAACGACAAAAGCCGTGCACTAACTCTGAGCAGCCAACCGTTTATGGTTGTAGGGGGTGGGCTATTTATAGCCACTACGCAACCCGACCTGATTTGTCCGAAATGACCCTGGGTCACTAAGGAACTAACACGTGTTCCAACGGTTAGATTTCAAACACACACGACAACTTTACTTGGGCTACAAGCAAAGCGGACTTATCCAGCTCTGGATAAGATTTGCTTTCATTGTCTTCGCTCGAAGACATAGGATTTTGGTTAAGCATCACTTCTGTCATTCTGACTGGTTCACTTTGACCCCACTTAACAGTACGGTGGTTCCTATGACTCAACAAAGAAGAAAAAGAACAATGAAACAACTAAGTCTTCATGCTCCATAGTCTTCACACGTTGTCTTCTCTTGTCATAGTCTTCAATGTGAATGTCTTCACATCCCACCTTTGACTTTAGTGTCTTCATACATTTTTAGGGGTCATCTCTGGTAGGAAAACCGCATCAATGAGGGACTTCTACCTGTGTTATCCTGCAATTCTCACAAATACATTAGTCCCTCAACCAGGTTTGTCGTCAATACTCCAAAACCAACTAGGGGTGGCACTAGATGCACTTACAATATTGTTTTTCTCTGAAAAATTCTGAAATTTTTAGTAACTTCAGACAAAAGTAAACCAACTTCAATAATATTGATAGCAACTACTCCTACAAGTGCTTAGAGCCTATATCAAGCATTAGAACTACTTGGAACCATATAAATTTGACAGGCAAGCTCAATAACATGGTCGCCTATGCAGCACAAATTTGCAAAGAATTAAGCACTAGAACAAAAACTAATTGGACCAATGGAGGAGTCACATACCAAGGAACAATCTCCCCAAGCAGTTTTGCGAGAGCTGCTTTGAGCAAGGAGATCGAAAATCACAGCAAAAGTGGCTGGAACTCGTGCTTGAGTTGGTTTTTCTTGTTTGTGTGAGACAGAGGAAGAAGATGGGTGCTGGGATAAGTGGAGGAGGGCCACCATGGGCCCACGAGGCAGGGGGGCGCGCCCTAGAGGGGGGGGGGCACCACCCTCGTGGCCAGGTGGCAGCTCCTCCCGCGGTAATTTTTGCACAGTAAATCCTCAAATATTCCCGAAAAAAATCATATTAAATTGGCATGGCATTCTGAGGACTTCTATTTTTGGAATATTTTTATATTGCACGGATAAGTCAGGAAACAGACAGAAAAATACTATTTTTACTTTATTTCTACTAATTGACAGAAAATAAAGAGAAGGTACAGAAGTTTGTGCTTCTAGTTTCATCCATCTCATGCTCATCAAAAAGAATCCACTAACAAGGTTGATCAAATCTTGTTAACAAACTCATTCCGATAATCATGAAACCGGAGAAATTTCAAATAACACTAAGTTACCTCAACGGGGATATGCACATCCCCTATAATAAGTATATCATATTTCTTTTTGACAGTAGGAAGAGGAAATTCAAAACCTCCGATTATAATCGATGGAATTTTTCCAATGGAGTTGATACTATGAACTTGAGGTTGTTTCCTCGGAAAGTGAACCGTATGCTCATTACCATTAACATGAAAAGTGGCATTGCCTTTGTTGCAATCAATAACAGCCCCTGCAGTATTAAGAAAAGGTCTTCCAAGAATAATAGACATACTATCATCCTCGGGAATATCAAGTATAACAAAGTTCATTAAAATAGTAACGTTTGCAACTACAACAGGCACATCCTCACAAATACCGACAGGTATAGCAGTTGATTTATCAGCCATTTGCAAAGATATTTCAGTAGGTGTCATCTTATTCAAGTCAAGTCTACGATGTAAAGAGAGAGGCATAACACTAACACCGGCTCCAAGGTCACATAAAGCAGTTTTAATATAATTTCTTTTAATGGAGCAAGGTATAGTAGGTACTCCGGGATCTCCAAGTTTCTTTGGTATTCCACCCTTAAAAGTATAATTAGCAAGCATGGTGGAAATCTCATCTTCCGGTATCTTTCTTTTATTAGTAATGATATCCTTCATATATTTAGCATAAGGATTTGTTTTGAGCACATCAGTTAATCGCATACGCAAAAAGATAGGCCTAATCATTTCAGCAAAGCGCTCAAAATCCTCATCATCCTTTTTCTTGGATGGTTTCGGAGGAAAAGGCATGGGTTTCTGAACCCAAGGTTCCCTTTCTTTACCATGTTTCCTAGTAGCAAAGTCTCTTTTATCATAACGTTGATTCTTTGATTGTGGGTTATCAAGATCAACAGCAGGTTCAATTTCTACATCATTATCATTACTAGGTTGAGCATCATCATGAACATCATCATTAATATTTTCATTAGGTTCATGTTCATTACCAGATTGTGTTTCAGCATCAGACATAGAAATATTATTTGGATTATCAGGTGGTTCAGCAATAGGTTCACTAGAAGTTTGCACAGTTCTATCATTTTTCTTCTTCTTCTTTTTAGAAGAACTAGGAACATCAATATTATTTCTTTGAGAATCTTGCTCGATTCTCTTAGGGTGGCCTTCAGGATACAAAGGTTCCTGAGTCATTCTACCAGTTCTAGTAGCCACTCTAACAGCATAATCATTTTTCTTACTATTCATTTCATCAAGCACTTCTTTTTGAGCCTTAAGTACTTGCTCTACTTGAGTGGTAACCATAGAAGCATGTTTGCTAACAATTTTAAGTTCACCTTTAATATTAGCCATATAATCACCCAAGCGTCTAATCATATAAGCATTTTCTTTTAATTGTCTACCAAAATAAGCATTGAAGTCGTCTTGCTTAAACATAAAGTTATCAAACTCATCCAAGCTCTGACTAGCAATTTTAGTAGGAGGAACTTCAGCTTTATCATATCTATAGAGAGAATTTACCTTTACTACCTGTGTCGGGATATCGGGATCAGGAGGTTCTTCAATAAATAAAGAATTAAGATCATATGTTTCTTCAACAGGCGGTATATTAAGACCATGTATTTCTTCAATAGGAGGTAAATTCTTAACATCTTCAGCTTTAATACCTTTTTCTTTCATAGATTTCTTTGCCTCTTGCATATCTTCGGGACTGAGGAATAGAACACCTCTCTTCTTCGGAGTTGGTTTAAGAATAGGCTCAGTAATTGGAGCAGGAGCTGGCTCAGGAGGTGCCCAATTATTTTCATTTGTCAACATATTATTCAATAGAATTTCAGCTTCATCCGGTGTTCTTTCCCTGAAAAGAGAACCAGCACAACTATCCAGGTAATCTCTGGAAGCATCGGTTAGTCCATTATAAAAGATATCAAGTATTTCGGGTTTCTTAAGAGGATGATCAGGCAAAGCATTAAGTAACTTGAGAAGCCTCCCCCAAGCTTGTGGGAGACTCTCTTCTTTAATTTGCACGAAGTTGTATATTTCCCTCAAAGCAGCTTGTTTCTTATGAGCAGGGAAATATTTAGCAGAGAAGTAATAAATCATATCCTAGGGACTACGCACACAACCAGGATCAAGAGAATTAAACCATATCTTAGCATCACCCTTTAATGAGAACGGAAATATTTTGAGTATATAAAAGTAACGCGATCTCTCATCATTAGTAAACAGGGCAGCTATATCATTTAACTTAGTAAGATGTGCCACAACAGTTTCAAATTCATAGCCATAAAACGAATCAGATTAAACCAAAGTAATTATATCAGGATCAACAGAGAATTCATAATCCTTCTCAGGAACACAGATAGGTGAAGTAGCAAAAGCAGGGTCAGGTTTCATCTTATCTCTAAGTGATTCTTTGTTCCATTTTACTAATAACCTCTTAAGCTCATATCTATCTTTGCAAGCTAAAATAGCGGCAGAAGATTCCATATCAAAAAGATAGCCCTCAGGGATAATAGGAATATTTTCATCATCACTATCATCATCATATTCAGATTCAATAATTTCTTTTTCTCTGGCCCTAGCAATTTGTTCATCAAGAAATTCACCAAGGGGCACAGTAGTATCAGGCATAGAAGCAGTTTCATCATAAGTATCATGCATAGCAGAAGTGGCATCATCAATAACATGCAACATATCAGCACGAATAGCAGAAGCAGGTGTAGGTGTCGCAAACTTACTCATAACAGAAGGAGAATCAAGTGCAGAGCTAGATGGCAGTTCCTTACCTCCCCTCGTAGTGGAGGGATAGATCTTGGTTTTTGGATCTCTCAAGTTCTTCATAGTGTCCAGCAGATATAAATCCCAAGTGACTCAAAGAATAGAGCTATGCTCCTCGGCAACGGCGCCAGAAATTTGTCTTGATAACCCACAGGTATAGGGGATCGCAACAGCTTTCGAGGGTAGAGTATTCAACCCAAATTTATTGATTCGACACAATGGGGAGCCAAAGAATATTCTCAAGTATTAGCAGCTGAGTTGTCAATTCAACCACACCTGGAAACTTAGTATCTGCAGCAAAGTGTTTAGTAGCAAAGTAATATGATAGTGGTGGTAGCGGCAACAAAAGTAAAGACAGCAAAAGTAATGTTGTTGGTATTTTGTAGTGATTGTAACAGTAGCAGCGGGAAAGTAAATAAGCGTAAACCAGTATATGGAAAACTCCTAGGCACCGGATCAGTGATGGATAATTATGCCGGATGCGGTTCATCATGTAACAGTCATAACATAGGGTGACACAGAACTCGCTCCAATTCATCAATGTAATGTAGGCATGTATTCCGTATATAGTCATACGTGCTTATGGAAAAGAACTTGCATGACATCTTTTGTCCTACCCTCCCGTGGCAGCGGGGTCCTATTGGAAACTAAGGGATATTAAGGCCTCCTTTTAATAGAGAACCGGAATAAAGCATTAGCACATAGTGAATACATGAACTCCTCAAACTATGGTCATCACCGGGAGTGGTCCCGATTATTGTAACTTCGGGGTTGCCAGATCATAACACATAGTAGGTGACTATAGACTTGCAAGATAGGATCAAGAACTCACATATTCATGAAAACATAATAGGTTCAGATCTGAAATCATGGCACTCGGGCCCTAGTGACAAGCATTGAGCATAAAAAAGTCATAGCAACATCAATCTCAGAACATAATGGATACTAGGGATCAAACCTTAACAAAACTAACTCGATTACATGATAAATCCCATCCAACCCATCACCGTCCAGCAAGCCTACGATGGAATTACTCACGCACGACGGTGAGCATCATGAAATTGGTGATGGAGGATGGTTGATGATGACGACAGTGACGAATCCCCCTCTCCGGAGCCCCGAACGGACTCCAGATCAGCCCTCCCGAGAGGTTTTAGGGCTTGGCGGCGGCTCCGTATCGTAAAACGTGATGATTTCTTCTCTCTGATTTTTTTCTCTCCGAAAGCAAATATATAGAGTTGGAGTTGGCGTCGGGGGGCATCCAGGGGGCCCACGAGGTAGGGGGCGCCCTAGTGGGGGGCGCCCCCCACCCTCGTGAACAGGGTGTGGGCCCCCTGGTCTTCATCTTTGGCGAGGATTTTTTATTATTTTTCTAAGATGTTCCATGGAGTTTCAGGTCATTCTGAGAATATTTGTTTTCTGCACATAAAACAACACCATGGCAATTCTGATGAAAACAACGTCAGTCCGGGTTAGTTCCATTCAAATCATACAAGTTAGAGTCCAAAACAAGGGCAAAAGTGTTTGGAAAAGTAGATACGACGGAGACGTATCAAGAATACAGTAGTATCTCAGTCGCGGAATAGGATTCACAGCAGATCCGTGGTTGCAGACACAGTCCAGTCGGCTCACATCCCAAGATCGCCCCCGAGGCGTGAGGGATGTGGAGACCGATGAGATCAGTACAGAAACCGTGAGCTGTATGATCACCGAGTCGATCACGGTGATCGTCGTCGAGGGCCCACGCCTCCCCCAAGGAGTGGATCATACATGCCTCGGCAGCAGGATGACAGACGCCCTCACAGTGGTGGGTGAAGGATTCCAGTCGACCCCGGGGAACCGGGCTTTGATGCGAGATCTATTATCGTTCAGGGTCTGGTCGACAGGAACAGAGCTCATAGAGAAGGCCCCGACAGAGATTTTCCAACCAGTAGCAGAGTGCATGTCTCAGGCCCAGAGTGCTTCAGCAGAGCCATCAGGGCTGCGGTGATTTCTCCCAACTTCAGGTTGGTGACTGGAGTCAGTAAGTTCACTGGTGATTCCAAGCCTGACACTTGGCTTGAAGATTACTGAGTGGCTGTACAGATCGGTGGCGGCAACGATGAAGTGGCCATGAAGCACCTTCCTTTGATGCTAGAGGGCTCGGCCAGGGCGTGGCTGAATCAGTTAGCTCCTGGTAGTATTTATACTTGGGAAGATCTTGCTCGAGTATTTGTCAGAACATTTGAAGGTACCTGCAAGCGGCCAGCAGGGTTGACAGAATTACAGTGTTGTGTTCAGAAACCGAATGAAACTTTGAGGGATTATATCCAGAGATGGATCACGTTGCACCACACAGTGGAGAATGTGTCAGATCACCAAGCAATTTGTGCCTTCAAAGAAGGTGTTAAGTATCGGGAGTTGAATCTGAAATTCGGTCGGACGGGAGATATGACTCTGACTCGGATGATGGAGATTTCCACCAAGTACGCAAATGGTGAAGAAGAAGACCGGCTCCGGAGTGACAAGCACAAAACAGTCGCCCATGAAACCGGAGGAGGAAACTCCAATCGGAAGTAGAAGCGCAAAGCCAAGCCAGCCGCTCCTGGCGAAGCCTTAGCCGTGACTCAAGGGAAGTTCAAGGGGAAACCCAAAGGACCGTCGAACCCCAAGAAAGTAAAAGATCATGATGGAAATGATGTGCTGGATTCACCATGCCACATTCACACTAAGAAAGATGAAGAGGGTAATTTAATCTACCCAAAGCATACCACTCAACAGTGTCGACTCCTAATCAGCAATTCCGAGAGAAACAGCCCAAGGAAAAGGAGAAGGAAACAGACAAAGTTGAGTATGGGGACGAGGACGATGATGGTTACCCCCACGTCAATTCCACTCTGATGATTTTCGCTGATGTTGAGAGTAAGAGTCGACTGAAAGTCATCAACAGAGAAGTGAACATGGTTGCTCCGGTGACACCCTGTTATTTGAAGTGGTCTCGGACTGCCATCACATTCGACCAGTCTGATCACCCAGCGCACATAGCCACCCCTGCGAGGCAAGCGATGGTGGTCGACCCAGTAGTCGAAGGTACTCGATTGACTAAGGTTCTGATGGATGGTGGCAGTGGCTTGAATATACTGTATGCAGAGGCGTTGAAAGGAATGGGCATTCCGATGTCCAGACTCAGTGAAAGAAATATGAGTTTCCATGGAGTTATCCCTGGCAAGAAGGCTGCATCACTCGGCCAGATCGCCCTTGATGGAGTGTTTGGTGATTCCAAGAATTACCGCAAAGAAAAGTTGACATTTGAAGTCGTAGATTTCCAGAGTGCTTATCATGCTATTTTGGGCGGGCCAGCTTATGCACGTTTTATGGCTCAACCATGTTACGTGTACCTCAAATTGAAGATGCCTGGTCCCAAAGGGGTGATCACTGTCACTGGCAATCAAAAGAAGGCAGAAGAGTGCTTCCAGAAGGGCTCAAAGATTGCCGATGCACAGATGGCAGTAGTGGAATTGCAGCAATATCAAAAAAAATACAGATCCGAGTGATTTTTTACGAGCTAAGAAGCCTGCCACGGATTCAACATTCCAGTCGTCTGGCGAAACAAAGTCGATTCATATTCACCCGACAGATCCCAATGCTTCTCCGACTCACATTTCAACAACACTCGACTCCAAATAGGAAGAAGCGCTCATCCAGTTCCTCCGTGAGAACTGGGACATGTTTGCATGGAAACCTTCTGACATGCCAGGTGTTCCCATGGGACTGGCTGAGCATCGTTTTCGAGTCGACCCAAAAGTGAAACCAGTCAAAGAACATCTTCGACGGTCCACCGTACAGAAGAGGAAGGCAATCGGTGAAGAAGTGGCTCGGCTTCTGGCAGCTGAGTTTATCCGAGAGATTTACCACTCCGAGTGGTTAGCTAATGTTGTCATGGTCCCAAAGAAGAACGACTCACTTCGCATGTGCATCGACTTCAAACATATCAATCGGGCCTGCCCGAAAGATCATTTTCCTCTCCCTCGCATCGACCAAATAGTCGACTCGACCGTGGGGTGTGAGCGTTTGTCCTTTTTGGACGCTTATTCCGGGTATCATCATATCCGTCTGTACGGACCCGATGAGATAAAAACAGCTTTCATCACCCCGTTTGGGTGCTTCTGTTATGTCACTATGCCATTCGGTTTGAAGAACACTGGAGCCACATTCATGCGGATGATTCAGAAGTGCTTGCTCACCCAGATCAATCGGAATGTGGAAGCATACATGGATGACATTGTGGTCAAGTCACATAAAGGTTCCGACCTACTGACTGACCTTGCTGAAACCTTTGCCAACCTCAGAAGGTATGATATCAAGCTTAATCCATTGAAGTGCACGTTTGGAGTTCCAGGCAGAACGATTTTCTCGTTTCTGAACGAGGGATCGACGCTAACCCAGAGAAAGTGGGTGCCATACTCCGGATGAAACGCCCTGTGCGTGTGCACAATGTCTAGAAGCTTACTGGTTGTTTGGCCACCCTAAGTCGATTCATTTCTCGACTCGGTGAAAAGGCACTGCCTCTTTACCGACTGATGAAGAAGTCAGACAAGTTCGAGTGGACTCCTGAAGCTGATGCAGCATTTGCAGAGCTTAAAGCCCTACTTTCCACCCAGTCGGTGCTTGTTGCTCCAAGCAGCAAAGAGCCTTTACTGCTTTACATTGCAACCACTGGACAAGTCGTCAGTACAGTACTTACGGTCGAGCGGGAAGAAGGAAAAGATTACAAAGTTCAGCGCCCAGTATACTATGTCTCTGAAGTTTTGACTCCATCAAAGCAAAGATATCCACATTATCAGAAGCCTGTTTATGGGATCTATATGACCACAAAGAAGGTTGCACATTACTTCTCAGATCACTCCATTACAGTCGTCAGCGACGCTCCATTATCAGAGATTCTGAACAATACAGATGCAACTGGTCGAGTGGCAAAGTGGGTGATTGAACTCCTTCCCTTAGATATCAAGTTTGAGGCAAAGAACGCTATTAAGTCCTAAGCAATAGCAGATTTCCACGCCGAGTGGATTGAACAACAACTCCCGACTCAAGTTCACTCGGAGCACTGGACCATGTTCTTTGATGGTTCCAAGATGCTGAATGGTTCCGGTGCTGGGGTGGTACTGGTATCCCCCCGAGGAGACAAGCTCAGATATGTCCTACAGATTCACTTTGATTCCTCCAATAACGAAGCAGAATATGAAGCACTCCTGTATGGGTTGCGTATGGCCATCTCACTCAGCGGCTGTCGCCTCATGGTCTATGGCGACTCAGATTTGGTAGTCAATCAAGTGATGAAAGAGTGGGACGTCAGAAGTCCAGCCATGACTGGTTACTGCAACGCAGTGAGGAAGTTGGAAAAGAAGTTTGAGGGGTTAGAGCTCCATCATATACCCCGACTGAAAAATCAAGCAGCAGATGATTTAGCAAAGATAGGCTCCAAGAGAGAAGCCATTCCCAGTAATGTGTTCATGGAGCATATTCACGCACCTTCAGTTCAAGAAGATCCCTTCAATGAAGAGCCCCCGCAGCCTAAGAGTGCCACAGATCCAACTGAAGTCGAGGTCCCAGCCGTGGTCGACTTGGTCACGGAGGTGTTGGTCATCACTCCCGACTGGACAGTGCCATACATTGCATATATCCTTAGGAAAGAGCTCCCCGAGGATGAAGAAGAGGCTCGACAGATCGTGTGTCGATCCAAGGCCTTTACTGTAATAAGGGGTCAACTGTTCAGAGAAAGTGCAACAGGGATCAGCCAGAAATGTATAACACCAGAAGAAGGCCGAGTGATCCTCCATGACATCCATTCGGGGACCTGTGGTCACCATGCATCCTCTCGGACCATTGTGGCTAAAGCATACCGAGTTGGATTTTATTGGCCACGAGCAAATGAAATGGTGAAAGATATATTCGACAGATGTGAAGGCTGCCAGTTCTACTCCAATATGTTGCACAAACCTGCATCAGCCCTGAAGACCATCCCACTCGTCTGGCCCTTTGCTGTTTGGGGATTGGACATGGTCGGTCCACTGAGGACTGGTAGGAGCGGCTTCACTCACGTGCTTGTAGCAGTCGACAAGTTTACCAAATGGATCGAGGCCAAGCCTATTAAGAATCTTGAAGCTAGTACTGCTGTCAGCTTCATCAGAGAGTTGATTTTTAGATATGGGGTTCCGCACAGCATCATCACTAACAACGGATCGAACTTCGATTCTGATGAGTTCAGAACCTTCTGCGCCTCACAAGGCACACGAGTCGACTATGCTTCAGTCGCCCATCCCCAGTCGAATGGACAAGCAGAAAGAGCAAATGTCCTGATTCTCAAAGGACTGAAACCCCGACTGATGCGAGATCTCAAGCACGCAGCGGGCGCCTGGGTTGATGAACTTCCATCGGTTCTCTAGGGATTGAGGACAACTCCTAATCGGTCGACTGGCCGAACTCCATTCTTCTTGGTCTATGGAGCTGAAGTTGTTCTACCAAGTGACTTGCTTCATAATGCTCCATGAGTTGAGCTCTTCTCTGAAGATGAAGCAGAACAAGCTCGGCAAGACGCAGTCGACCTCCTAGAGGAGGAAAGAGAGATGGCCTTGATCCGGCCGACCATTTATCAACAAGACTTGCGTCGATTCCATGCTAGACATGTGAAGGGTCGAGCCTTTCAAGAGGGAGACTTGGTTCTTCGAGTGGATCAGCAGAAACCACACAAGCTCGCCCAAGCTTGGGAAGGTCCCTTCATTGTCACCAGAGTGCTCCACAATGAAGCATACTACCTTTACAGTGTTGAGCATTGTAAGTGCATCTAGTGCCACCCCTAGTTGGTTTTGGAGTATTGACGACAAACCTAGTTGAGGGACTAATGTGTTTGTGAGAATTGCAGGATAACACAGGTAGAAGTCCCTCATGATTCGGTTTTACTACCAGAGATGACCCCTAAAAATGTATGAAGACATTGAAGTCAAAGGTGGTATATGAAGATATTCACATTGAAGACTATGACAAGAGAAGACACGATATGAAGCCTGTGGAGCTCGAAGACTTAGATCTTTTGTAGTTCTTTTTGTTTTGTGTTGAGTCATAGGAACCACCGTACTGTTAAGTGGGGTCCAAGAGAACCAGTCAGAATGACTGAAGTGATGCCTAAACCAAAAACCTATGTCTTCGAGTGAAGACTATGAGAGCGAATCTTGTCCAGAGTCGGACAAGTCAGCTTTGCTTGTAGCCCAAGTAAAGTTGTCGTGTGAGTTTGAAATCTGACCGTTGGAACACGTGTCAGTTCCTTAGTGACCCAGGGTCATTTCAGACAAATCAGGTCGGGTTGCCAAGTGGCTATAAATAGCCCACCCCCTACAACCATAAACGATTGGCTGCTCAGATTGAGAGTATGACTTTTGTCGTTTGAGAGCAACCCACCTCGAAGCCTTTGAGAGAGAATTCCTTGCGAGGATAAAAGACCTAACCACCAGAGCCAGAGAGAATTGGGCATCACTTAAGTCTTCTTGTCTGTGTGATCTGAAGACTTATTACACTTGAGGACTGTGCATCCTCCAGCCGGTTAGGCGTCGCGTTTTGAGCTTCCAAGAGACATTGTGGATTGCCAGTGAACGAAGTCTGTGAAGGTTTGGGAGTCTACCTTGAAGACTTACCAGAGTGACTGGGCGAGGTCTATGTGACCTTAGCTCAAGGAGAATACGGTGAGGACTGGGTGTCCTGAGCTGCGTGTTCAGGACTGGGTGTCCGGGACTGTGTGTCCTAAGGTTTAAATACCTAGCCGCTCCAACCAGACATACAGTTGTCACAACAACTGGAACTGGTTCAACAAATCATTGTCTTCAATGAGTCATTGGTTTCATCTTCACTTCACGTTACTTACTGTTACTCCTTGTGAAGTCATTGTATGTTTGCTCTATCATTTGTCTTCACTGAGTGACTGCGTGTTCTGTTTGACTTCACAATATCTTCCTACCTGATCCTTACTACCTAGCTGCTATTAGT
The DNA here is from genome assembly GCF_002162155.2 of Triticum dicoccoides. Lineage (NCBI taxonomy): Eukaryota > Viridiplantae > Streptophyta > Magnoliopsida > Poales > Poaceae > Triticum > Triticum dicoccoides. The sequence goes on from NC_041390.1 coordinate 468,122,433, forward strand.
CTTTGTGCTTTCACTTCATTGAATACTTGACTATGGTTTGCCTAGTGTAGTCTACCTTCCGCTGCATGGTAATAGGTTCAATTTTATTGTTTGTCTTCAAAACTCCCATGTTCTGAAGACTTTCATAAAAATCGCCTATTCACCCCCCCTCTAGTCGATATAACGCACTTTCAAGCATAAGAAGGACGAGCCACGGGCTTGGAACAGGGAGCTACTCTGCCCCTTTTATACTTAAGTATTCGTTCGAATAAAATGTAATAAGAAATACCGTTGTAATTTGTTTATCAAAGACAAGAGCTTTACAGTCCTCTGGCACGATTGTTGTTGCTTTTGTTTACATCTGAAAACCCCCAGTGGGTGACTTAGCCGCGAATCCGTTTCGCCTAAGTTTGAAAGAAAATCCTACCGAGTGGTGAGCAAGCCTCTCACTCAGGGGCTTAGCTGCGAATCCGTTTCGCCTAAGTTTGTAAAATCCTGCCGAGTGGTGAGCAATCCTCCCACTCAGGGGCTTAGCTGCAGTCTAGTACTCGCCTAAGTTTGTAAAATCCTACCGAGTGGTGAGCAATCCTCCCACTCGGGGGCTTAGCTGCAGTCCAGTACTCGCCTAAGTTTGTAAAATCCTACCGAGTGGTGAGCAATCCTCCCACTCGGGGGCTTAGCTGCAGTCCAGTACTCGCCTAAGTTTGTAAAATCCTACCAACCGTGAGCAATCCTTCCACTCCGGGGCTTA